>NW_026925469.1:0-26468 GCF_032062105.1 Saccostrea cuccullata | reverse complement strand
ATTTTGAGTTTCAGGATATATCAAAGAGATTTATGGTCCATAAGAATGTACTCCATAAAAGATTTTTGCAGTTGACCCTGCGTAAATGAATCTTCAGCTTTTCCGAAGTTATTGCCCCTTTTGCAAGAAATGCTTGTTATCGCTACTCCTCAGAAACCATCAACCGTAGAGGTATGAAACCTTCACCAAAGTCTTTGACTAATTAATGGGACTCTTCAATCTATTCATTGCAAAAGCATTCGGTGACCCCTTCAATGAGTAATTGCCCCTGAAACTTTTTGAATTTAACAAATAATTTAAATTTTTTAAAAACGACAAGTCGTAGAGACATGGGACCAACTGCATAAGATTCATTGACCTTTGACCTTAAAATTCATATAAAGGTCAAAGGTAAAGGTCATTCCAAAAATGAGAAATTAAGCATTTTTTATATCTCTTTTGTCTTTTAACATATACTTTATGTCTATGCATCATTAATATGTACTTTTAAAACTGTTTCAAAGATTTCATTCTTGTCCCCTAACATGAACACATTTAAAAGTTATTGCCCCTTGTGTGAAAAACCTAGTTATCGCTACTACTCCGAAACCGTAGACAGTTGAGCCACCAAATCCTTACTAATGTCTTTAGGGTCTTTAGGCCTAACTTCACTGCGTAAGTGAGAAAGGATCTGATGACCCCTTATTTGAGTTATTGCCCTTTAACTTCTTTGTACATACTATTAAACCTTATAACTTAAAAACTATAAGTCATAGAAGCATGAGGTCAATTGCATGGTGACCCTTGACCTTTGACCTTGAATATTTTTTCAAGGTCAAAGGTCAAGGTCATTCTTTTTTTTTTTTAATTTTTTCTATGTTTTAAGACAGTTTTGTTTCTTTTTCATAGAATTTAATTTTTTGGAGTCAGATATAAAAGAAATTTGAAATTCAAAGAAGGTGGAAAGACCTCTTATTGTTCTGTGAACAATAAGTCTCCTAGTTGTTTTTATTTTGTTTATTTGTTTTCAGTTTATTAGGTTTTTTCCCCTGCTTGTAAGGAAATTGTAGGCATGAATTTTTTGACTGAGATGTGAACCCCCCTCCCTACTCCCGAAAAAAAATTCTGGATCCGCACCAGTATTGGCAATCACAGGTACTTGGGTCGTGGTTTATAAATATGTGTAATGTACCTTATTGATATGTAAAAAAAGTACTTTTTTACATATCAATAAGGTACTTTATACATATTAATTTATAAACCACGACCCAAGTACCTGTGTTGGCAGTAACTGAATGTCACATCGACAAGGGGAGATAACTTCACAATATAAAATTCGTCTAGTGTGGCATGCGATGATGTTTGACCCTTTTTGAACTTTAACCTAACCGTTTGAGTTTATTTTACCCCCCACTATACTTAAACTTGTACTTACCGACCTCCATAGATCTTGTAAACTTCATGAAATATAAATCCAATTTATGTAACACAAAATGAATTAATCCAATGCACACCATATTCTGCAGCATGTTATAATGCTATTCCATTCGGAAAACCTTCGTGCCGTCGATTCCGTCACCTTATCAGATGAAGTGGGAATCGGCTGAGGTGTACCGAATGGAGTTTAATCTAAAAATATGATAATGGGTGACGCAACGTGATTTGATGTAGAATTTACATGTCAAGAACAAATTTTAAATTAATTCATAACAAACAATGTTTTAACAAAACTGTTCCATCTAGCCTATTCCAAAAAATATGTACTGTGTGATTGTGGTGTCGGGGGGGGGGATTAGTAAATTTAAAAAGGTCCTTTTATGAGCGAAACATTTATCAAAATCTAATTTACATCATTAATAGAATTCAAACTGGTATATAATGAATTAAGCATGTAAAATAAATATAAGAGGTTCTGAGTTATAGGTCACAGGGATAATTTCATACTCAATTTGATGAATACATGTAAATTACAGGCACGTAGCAACCGGGGGGGGGGGGGGGGGGCTGCCCCCCCCCTTTTTTCCCAACATTACCTGTCCTATAAGAAACTGTCCATTGAAAAGATGGTTGCCCCCCCCCCCACTTTTTACCACAGTATATACATAGCAAGGAAATATGGGAAAAAAATTGGAAGTGAAAGTAATTTTGCCTTGAAAAAAAGGTGGCCACTACCCCCCCCCCCCCCCCATTCATTTTTTTTTCCTTGATAATTTTTTTAGGTAAGTAAAAAAAAAATTTTTCAGGTTGCCCCCCCCCAACTTTCAAAAACATTGCTACGTGCCTGAATTATATAGAATTATTTTGACTTTTTCCTTGGTAAGCCGCCCGTAGGATTGTGTATTTAGAGGCAAACACCTTAGTGCGGGTATTACTGTCTCATGACAGCATCTAGTATTTCTTTTTAATCAGTTTTATTTATTTATACAAAATTTTATTCACATAAGTGAATGGGATTGGGCAGCAGGCAAAGCCTATTTTAGCCCTCTCCTGTTTTTAATTGACTGTAACGATAGATTCAATGTATACATTATCTAAATTACTAATGTCTTTTGCGACATGAAGATTACATGTAAAAACATGTTTGATTTCTTGATACTGGGTATTTCAACAAATGTATTTGTACATGCATCATGGAACAACTGAGAGCAGACAGCTTCTACGTATAAATTCATTATTTATCTTATTTCCAAGTAAAATTTCTTTTTCTGTTTTCTCAGGAATTAAAGAATTAAATTCTATCAGTGACGAAATTAATTAAACTTGGCTAAACACAGAAAATACTTTATATGTACAGTCTCGACTTTATCCAAGTTTTTTTTTTTAACGGTGATCTGTAACGCCTTTTCCCCTATATTTTCCTCTTTTACAAATTTTGATTTTATGAAAATAAGAAAATAAGTAATATAGTATCATTATTTAAGAGCTGATAAATCGCAATTTAAAAAAACGAAATGTTTCAATAGAAAAACACCGACATCTTACGAACGAACGTAACTCTCCCTAACTTCCCGTATCTCGATAGTTTTCTCGGGACCAGCAATTGTACCCATATAAAGTTTAAAATCGGAAGAAATAAGTATATGTGTTAAATAGAACGCATAGTGTTTTAACCACTTTGTATTTGAATATTGTCCATGTCAAAATTTTTGTTTTCACTTACAATTTTTTTAAAAAGCGAACAAAAGAAGAAAATACACCATAATACTTTAGACGGATTAGGAAACACGTTTGTCATGCGTTGACCAGTGTCACTCGTAGTGTGCTCCTTGTTCATATGGGGAAAGGTTACTTTTTACAGCATGAAAAAAAAATAAATCAGTGCAATCAAGTAAATAGGTAGTTTTTAGACTTTATAAAGTGTCTTGTATTGAGAGAGAGAGAGAGATTAATTCTTTTTAAAATTTAGTAAAATATCACTTCAAAGAAATAAACGAGCATTCATGATAGACAGTATCTTCTTAGATGATGTAATAATTAAATGGCGATATTAACTTAATTATTTTGGGCTGCTTTTATTTTTTATATATGTAAAGGCCTGAAGCAAGCAATTTCAGTTTAAGGGGTGGAAGGGGTGGGGGTGGAGCACAACCAAAAGTTTTAGAGTCACTGTCACTACCAAACAATTCCCTGGGAAGCCGAATTGAAAGATTTTTTTTATCAAGCGGGCACAAGTATACAGTAGCTAAGTTTTCTATAATATTACATTGTTTATTTATCGACTTCATTATGGGGGGGGGGGGGGGGCTTATCCCCAGCTCCTCAGCCCCGTTCCTATATACGACTGTGTATACACATGTATATCTGTTTATATATGTGAATTATAAAAAAAAAAGGCTGAAAATATGCATTTATGTAAGGTGGTGCATTTTTCTTAGCAAAGTTCTTTTCTTTGTCTTAATGTTAAGCTCCACAATGTCATTGTTTGTTTACCATGCATTATTCGTCGAAATATAAAATAAGAAGATACACTATGTACTTTTGACCACAGGTTCAATATATATATAAAAACTATAACCGAAATTATAACTTGTTTCATTTGTAAAGAAATATATTTATTCACCATCCTCTTGTTAAACAACAACAACAACAAAAAAAAAAGATTTATTCCAGAATACCGACAATAATATATATGGACTTTTAAAAGTATGAATAATATGAAAACCTAGTTGTCACTTAGTTGTCATGGCATCCTTCAAAAGTATGTGCAAACATATGCTTATCACAAGTGCTTGTAGACCAAACAACTTCCCCAAACCCACCCCCAATATACATACCGGGTCCCAAGATATTCATATTTGTCTTCTTTCGTAAATTAACTGTCTAGTACATATTTACAATGTATTTCATATGAAATATCCAAAAAGTACATAGAATTCATTTTCTATTTTAAACTTTTAAACTGCAGGTATCAATTTTGTATGTTGTAAATTGTAAATGTTATAAATAAAACAAAGCGAAAAAAATAACTTTGGACCCAGATTTATATATAGTCCAAAGGTTGGGGGAGGGGGACATAGGGCCTATGATGGCATGCTTATATGGAACTTGCTCTTATATACCTTAAACTATGTCAAAAACACATTTCACTAAACTTCAATTTATGCGTCGAGCCCCCCCCCCCCCCCCCCCAATTGGGGATATTAATTTCGTCTGCCCGTTCGTCTTACAATTCTGTCCGTCTCTTACACTTTTGTTTCGAGCAATATCTCGAGAAGCCTTTGAGCTTTTACAGTTAAATTAAAAAATAGCTTTGGGTTTGGTTTGTTAAAGGGAGGGGGGGGGGTTCCTGTCCACTAGCACCCGTGAAATTATATGAAGATTTTTAAGATACATGTTTGTAAGAAGAAGTTTTATCAACCGACAAATTACGAACGGGCATCCCCCTGGATTTATGATATGGCTATAATACCATTTAAAAAAAAGGATTTCATTTGAGTCTCTGGAAAAATGCCTCTTTTGTAACATTGTTTTCATGTGTTCTAATTGTCTTTTTTCAATTTCTCATTGATACACAACAATGCCACTTTTTATAAGGATTAAGAATAAAGTTAAAATTTGTGAAAGTGCAAGGATGTGTCAATCAAACACGCCAAAAAATTTAAAGTTTTAACAACTTTTGAATGAAGTAAGATTTTTAATTAATTTTTGTGTGAAATGCTATTAAAATATATACATTCATGTAATTTTTTTATATTATACAGAAAATATTAACTCCAAAACTATGTCCAAGTACCTTTAAGACAGACATATGCTTATGTATGGTATACATTCCCTCTTATACCTCAGGTCATTTAAGAAATAATATAGATATACTAGAACTATTGGTGAGAGATATATTAATAGGTAAATAGACATAGATTTGAAGTTTTTATTTATTCAATTTTTTTGTAAATCACTACTTATATATTGCAATAGCATTTCACACGAAAATTATCTAAAATCTTATTTCATCTAAAAAATATTGAAACTTCAAATTTTTGGACGGGTATGATTGACACGTTCTAGCATTTTCACAGATTTTAATTTTATTTTAAATATACCTAGGAAAAGTGGCATTTTCTTGTGTATTAGTGAAGATTAAAAAAGATATAATCCAGAAAATTGAGAATAGAAATGTTTTACAGCAAAACATGCACACACGTATAATATCAGTCCGTGCAGTTTTTGTGGTGAGCAGGCTTTTACAATTGAACTTGCCCGGTCAATCGTAAACATCAAGAATAACAGAGCTCGTGCCCTGTTTACAAAAACTTATGTTTTACGGGTGTGTTTTTTTAAATTTGCTAAACAACACTGTAGCACCGGAATGATGGTACTTGTGAAAGGGGTTTGCTTTCGAACATTTCTACTCTGAATATACATGTAATTATTTTTCTGGAATAAAGTTTTAATATTTTTCATTAATACACAAAAAATTACCACATTTTTTAAGTATTAAGAAGGAAAATTTGTGAAAGTGGTATTGTATAATTTGCTGTTTAAAAAAATAGAACTTGTGTATGTAAGGCGTGTAAAATGATGCTTTATTCGATAATCTTGTGATGAACATGTATACTCAAAACCTTGTGATGTGTGTTCGAAATCTTGTTATGTATTTTCAAATTCTTGTGATATATATTTAAAATCTTGTGATATATGTTCTTGTGATTTATATTCAAAATCTTATGACTTTTGTTCAAAATTTTAAAACTGATTTAGATTTCAAAATCTTGTGATGAATGCTATTTAATGTTATGATTTATCGAAGAAAGGACAACACCACAAAATTCTAAACTTATTGAATTTATTATCTCCTAACTGTGGCGTATAAGTGGGCACGGTTTTGTATTTTAAATTAAAATTTTGCTGCCATTTCAACTTCGGCAAGCTACAACATATCAACATCACAACATCAACTCAATGTTCATATTCAACGGTTCAATAAAAATAACAAACTTCAACTCGTTTGTATTTCAATTGTTCAACACATATCTGAACTTCAACTGTTCAGTGAAGATCAACATTATTCAACAACAAAGCAACCTCAGTCAGCAAAACCTCGGGAAACGGCGAACGCTGATTAACAATTCAACGTTATTTACTTTAAGTTTCAGTGGCCCAGGGAAACGGCGGTCAAAGTTTGATAGATGTCATAGAATTTTATGCAAATGTTCATTTTCTTTTCTTGATAATAATAAAGGTGCCATGCAATCCGCAATCCGCCAATCCGTCTAACCCGTGCGAAAAAGGATTCATCCTTAGAGATAGAAGTCCGCTGGAATTTCACTACCAAGCAATGAACCATTCACATGGAATCTCTCTCGTCTTTATACCCCCCGCTTGAAAAGCGGGAGGGTATATAGTAATCGTTAATTCCGTCCGTCCGTCGGTCTGTATAGCTGTCCGTCCGTCCGTCTTTTACGCTTTGGGATACCCATCTCTTATCCGCAACTCCTCTCATACCATTGAATTAAATTTGATGAAACTTTCACAGAATCTTTATTACATATTGCCATTGTGCACTTCCTTTTTTACTTTTTGATCTGACACATATTTTGTGTTTCCCGGCCACAGCAAAACATTGACTTTGCTATTATTACTATATGGAGGCGGGGGTATCATTTAGTGAGCTCATCGCTCACAGTACCTCTAGTTTTAATTATTTCCGTGCCGATATCTTCATAGTGAAGGCCGAGGTCCGAGAACTTCCACTGAAACAAACAACCAAAGAAGCGACAGCAAGCTAAAAACAAACACAATTCATGTTAATTATGCATTCTACTACTTAACATCCATTTTATAAAGGGCGGGTTGTTACAACGCACTTTGAAAAATTACGCACTTTGAAAAAAAAAATAATTTTTTTTCAAAGTGCGTTAATATCGACCATATTAACGCACTTTGAAAAAATGTAAAGATTGATCAATATTCCTTCAAATAATCGATATGATAAATAACAGATCCTGGTTTGATAACTTTTTTTGTGATAAAGTCAATGTAGGACCTGAGATATTGACGTTTTAAAAATTTAAGGTTTTGATAAAATAAAAGGGAAAATTAAAGGGTCTTGACAAAAAAGAGTGACGATTGTTTAAGTTCATTAATTCGTTTCTTCCTTTTTTTTAATTCTAGTCTTTGATAAGTAGATGTAAAGGTGTAAAGGGGGCACTGATAGAGGACAGCTTCAAGCAACTTAGCATCTATCATAATAAAAAGGGGCCAATTTGATTGTTCAAAGTATGAAAATTCTTTCTCTTTCATACGTTTTACTGTACTTAAAAATTTCTAGTTTTCAGCTATTTTAATTAACTCATTTATTATTGAAAGTTTTCAACATCATACCAGTTAGTTAAATACATAATTATATGAATGCTTTGAGTATAGCATAGACATCAAGACTTGGCGAAGGGCCAGGGGAGGGGATGGGGGGCTAAGCCCCCCACTTATTTTGGAGAGATATATACATCGTATAAGCATTGAAAATTCAGTGTACACTTTAAATTAGGTTTATTGCTCCCCTCCCCTGTTTGTTACCGACACCTATGTATTGGAAAGATAAAGATTTGGACTTAGGGATCTTATACCCGTCTTCTCCTCTTTTCGACGGGAGTAAAATCAATTCATTTTTGAGGTTAGGGTCAGGTTTAGTTTTTTTGAAAGATAAATAACAAATAAAATCTTTCCATGACTAAAACATGATTTTTTTTTTCAAAATGCGTTAAGTGTCTCCATGGTAAAATATATTGATGTAGACTCTTAACGCACTTTGAAAAAAACTTTCAAAGTGCGTTGAGTTGGTCCCAAATTTAACGCACTTTGAAAAATTTTTTCAAAGTGCGTTGATTTTGTCCCAATTTTCACGCACTTTGAAAATTTTTTTCAAAGTGCGTAATTTTTTCAAAGTGCGTTGCCACAGCGGGTGTGGAGGGAATTTTTTGTCGAGCCTAATTCTTTTTGCACATTCTTTGAATTAAGGATGTACAACACACCTACCCAAAAAAATTCCTGTCGTTTAATTTTCGTTATTTTTATATATTTAGTACATGACTATATCTACTGCATGTATGCATATTTTGGACAAAATCGTTCGACTGGTTTTTGGACAGGAACTTCCGAAAGTTACCCCCCTTTAGTTGTTTACAAGGAGAGAAATTTTTTAATCAATGAACTACTTAAACCCTGATTTTCAATAAAACCAGATTAGATATCAATGTCAAATTTCATTGGCTTAATCCTTTAACCATTTAACACAAAAACATGGTCATTTTTTGATATACATTTCATCAAAACAATTCTTAAAGACCTTAAACTGAAAAACTTAATTTTCTAAGCCTTGAAAATTGCGTATTTTTCAAATTCAAATTTTTTTTGTGAAAAAACCTGTCGTTTAATTTTGGCAAAAAACTTTCTTTAGGTAGCTGGTAGTAAAAATAATCTTCATAATTTTTTGTATAATTTTTGTTCGACCAGTTTTGATTTAATAGCGGAAAATTACCCCTCCCCCTTTATCAATAAATCACGTTCCCGCGCGTCTCTCAGACGGGTGTCGATCACTTTGTTATATGAATCTACTAATACACTTTAAAAAAATTGATTGGAATATTGCTTTTGCTTCAAAAATATATTAACTTACAAATTTAAAAGTTCTCATATGGAAGGCGTATTTGAATGTAGATTTTTAGGCAATTTTTGAATACCCCTATCACCCCCACCCCTTCCTTTTTTGCGTCGCAGACCATTAGCGTTAGACGAAACGTCGTTTACAGTGCAAATATACCGGTATTTTGTCAAGAATCCCGGAGGTGTGCATTAGTTTTTAAATTCATGAATGCAGAATAAATATTGACTACTCTTTTTATATGTATTAGGAAAAAAATTACTGAAAGATTTCGGTGTTTAGTCCATATACATACGTATGCGTTATGCATTCCATATCACATGAAACCTGGATACGGATTCAAGTTTTGTTGAACTTGAATATGTTGATTTTTAACTTTATTTCTTTAATTTTATTCATTAAAGAAATGGTGTATGTTCAACTCTTCTGTGATATAAATGGAATAATTGTAGTTTCTTTCATGTCATTATTTCAAACGAGACAGTATGTGGCCGTGGAATACATCGACATTTGCATTAGATTAGATGTACATACACCCCTCATGATATTTTACGCATTTTTTTCAATGTCATTGCTTCTAAAGTTAAAATGAAAATTCCGTATTCGTCCCCATTAACTTCAAAATATCAAACATTTCAATTTATATCAAATCCCACATTGATATTTTTCAAAATCTTATAGGCTACGTTTTGTTTTGATTCGAGGAAATGCGAACCGACTTTGTTGACAGAAACTCAAAGTTACGATTTGCTGCAATAGGATATTCATAAATGCAGATAATTTCAGTACAAATGAACAATTCTTTTCAATTCTATACTTACATTGTGTATATGAGGTCTATACTAGTACTCAATTTTCGAATTTATCAGGTCTTGCTGTAAATGTATCTGATTCTGTGGAAAACAGTGAAAAAATAAAGGGAGGAAAATAAACATCTCCTACATTTTCAGAGTTGTTCCTCTTTGATCAGTAAGGGTCTGAGAACAACATAGATTTTACATTGTAAAAAGTTTATTGTTTATTTATCGTTGTTTTATTTAATCGAAGAAAAAAAAATATTTATATCGTGTATGCACACATTGTAATGAAGACCATTAATCGGAACGTTATATAGCCAATTGTACATAATGAGAATTTCGGCAATGTTAAATAAAATTTTCAGAATTAAAAAAAAAGCTGCACTTTGATAAAAAATACAATTTATTGTATATGAAATGAAATGAAATAAACATTAAGGGATGGTATTTTATATCTCGCTTTTTACGGAGTTTAATCATGTTAATTATAAAAATTCTTATTAATTGAGTATGGTAGGCAGAATCACAGCCAAGCCCCATATCCCAATTTTCTTTCATGGTTGATATACATCGGGATCGTTTTACTCGTCGTTTTGACGCCTTATTTTTGACGTTAAACTTGACGTCACGTCAAACGTTCAATTGAAATTGCAAGAGTTATCTCCCCCAGTGTGTTGTACGTCTTTAACTTCCAACTATATCTGGAGGGCTAGGTTTCAACAGAAAGAAAGAAAGAAACTTAGTTTGAGAACCCGTCATATATGATGCCACTTCTCCGGCTAGAGGCTCGCTATACAGCTACTCTGCAGTTATGCAAGTTATCGCCCATCTTGTTATGCATATTAATAGAGATGTTTCTGAATATGAAAGAAATCCGAATGTGAAAATGAATATGAAACGAATCTGAATCGGAGGGATTCCGATCCCGATTTGAAAATAAGACATTTTAAATTTTACACTGGGAATATGATTACTGAAGTTTTGTCTTTGTTATATCAATCAATAACCTGTATAAAATCATTTACATGTTTGTCTTTGCCCCCCCCCCCCCCCCCCCCAACATACACATACAACAAATATCCTGCAAGAAATAAGTTTATGATTAAATCGTACTAGTATTACTAGATGGATGTAACACAGTGAAAAAATAAGAGTCTATCAAGTTAGCTAGATTTTTTTTCTCGTGGGCTAGGGAGTGTGTTTGAAGTGTCAAACGTGAACAAGGGATTTTTCTTAGGGAGCGATCGGGGGGGGGGGGGGGGGGGTATTAATAAACTCCCAAAGGCAGTGTGATTTTTTTTCCTATCCATGTGGGTTTTTGCAAGTCCCTTCGACCATATTACGAGAGATACGTAATATCCAAGGGAGGGGTGTGTGTGAGAAGTTGAGAAGTTCATATTTGTTTGCTTGATAACGTACAATTTTATGACTCAAAAAATCCGGAGGGGGAGGGGGGCTACTATGACACTTTGCTCACTTGATCGCTCCTGATCGGCTAATCAGTTCAATTAAGACGTCCAAATTAATAATATTTAATAATATGATAGGAGACGTGGGTGCCAGTCCCCCACCATTTTTATTAATTTTCGCATTATATTCTTTACAATATAATCCTGTCAAAATTACAGTTTGTCTTAAATAAACAAACTTTGAGTTTAGCCTCGTTACGAATTTTTTCGTTCAGTTGCTCCGATAATGTAGTTACACTCTACAGATAATATATATTACATACCTGATGTAGTAATTAGTATCTGATGTAGTAATTAGTATCTTATCACTTCATATGAAACCTACCAGTTTTGTATTATTGTATTTTAACTCACTAGATCTTCGTTACTTTATTGAGAAATGTGTTCAATTGCTCAACGAAGACAGGAGGAGGCAGTCAAAAAACTTTGCGATGTAGGAGACAAATTAAAGCTTTTTAATTACTAAATGTACACGTTAAAGCAAGGACATTTTTCGAGATATGAAAGGAAGCGTTTCAACTAGAAACTTGTAGATACATGTATCAATGTCAATGACCGAAAACTTTGGACAAATGTATATGTGGGATGCAAGAAAGTGCATGGCCATTGGGTTGTTAAAAAAAATCTGACATATTTTCAATAACATACCCGGTATACGTATAAAATATATATAAGATGACTTGTGCATGTATGAAGACATTTACTCAAATTAAGGTCCAGAAAACGATTCTTGCGAGGAACAAAAACTGTAAGCCAATGAAAAATACAATAATACTTCACGAGCAGGTTTCCCCGTGAATTGAAAGGGTAACCTGTTCTGTTATTCGGTCTATAGAATTTGACTTGTCCCATTTTTAACAATAAAAATCCCAGTGACAAAAGTATAAATACCATCAAGTATTTATTTCCCTTAATTGTTCTAACACATTTTAATAGCGTAATAAGGAAATATTTTCTTCTAATGTTTTTCTTAGTTTTTGATTCGGGATCGGTATCTCACCGATTCAGATTCATTTTCAGATTCGGATTCGATTCATATTCAGAAACATCTCTATTAAAAAACTTACGATTTATGTTCTATTATCTTTTGATGCATGTTCTATAATCTAGTGATGTATATTTACATGTAACATCTCGTGATATATATTCGAAATCTTGTGATGTATAGTTGAAATCTTGTGATGTGTGTTATAAAATCTAGTGATGCATGCAATAATTGCATTGTTGGTAATATGATGCAACAGTACCCTAATAAAGTAAGAACAATAATTCTTGGTTAGAAATAATTAAAGTATCCGTAACTGTGATCTTCATTGTGATGCACTTAACTTCACAAGTTTTATCATTGGAAAATTAAACTTAAAGTTTAAATTAGGTTACTAAATAAGACAGTATTCGCCACCAAAAGTGCATTCTCTTCTAATTAAGCTCTCTCAAACGACACCAAAATCATTAACCCTGTGACCATGACTGTGACCTATGTGCTAAAAATAGTTTTAAAGTTTCGAACTTTCGCCATAACTTTTCAACCATAGGAGACATAGACTTCATGTTTGATATGCATACTCCACTAATTAAGGTAGGACAAAACACCCGTGGATTCTATTTTAACCCATTTCTTACAAATTACTGGAGGAAAAAAGAATAATATTACTCTATTGACAACAATGAATGATCCCTGAAAGAAAAATAATAAGTTTCGGCATATTTGCTTTATATTTTGTGAAAAAATCAGAGAATCCTATATATTGGTCACTTGGGAGCTTACATTTTGCTATGTGTTTACGCTATCTAAGTGCAATAAACAAGCATGTAACAGTCTGTTATAAAGTGCAGCGCCACTTTTGTTCCATAAATAGTAGAGGGGTGATATTTGAACACATATATATAAGGAGTCTCTATTCTTCATGTACTACAAAGGTCAGGGTCATATCACGAGGTCAAAGGTCAAATATTGTGACGCCAACTACTAAATCTTTTGGGTTTTTTTGCAATTGAATTTTTTTTAATCGCCAAAATATCCTAAACCACCGGTTCAAATTTCTTTATTTTTACACATTTTATTGTAGGACCTATTTGAATCATTCTGTTGATTTTTAGTAAAATTTGAATTATACATTTTCTCTTAAGAAAACTTAAACTGTTGGATATTTACATGTGAGTTTTCAGTTTCTGATACAATGTATGTTCTATTTTACTCAATATTTTACCCAAATTTTCCAGTATCAATTTGACTTACTGATTTAAAAAAACAAAAAAGGTTATATCTATTTAACGTATCACACAAATTTGCAATATATAAATTGAAAATTCTAAAAAAAAAAAAAAAAAAAAAAAAGCTCATTCTCAAGTGTAATGTCTGTTTCGTAATCTTCTCACAGGGGTCTGATAGGCCATATTTCAGACTTTGTGATCAAGAAAGTGCGGTTGAATTTCTTTCATATCATGTATAAAGAGAGATTTTGTATCCAAGAACAAAACATCAAAGTTTCAGAAAAAATGAATATGGGGATAATTTGACCTATCTACATGTATTTGGTCCTACCTTAAGTTCTTTCAACCGACATCAAGGACAAGGACCTTGATAATAATAATAATAATAATAACAATAATAATAATAAAAATAATAATAATAATAATAATAATAATAATAATCTTTATTCAGGCATAGGCAATTTTGCAATGTACATGAACATCGAGGTGTAAGTATTATACACAATACAAAAATTATAGACTTAATATACATAATTCAAGAGAGAAGTTATAAAACAAGTTGAATACTAAATATTATTTTTATATATTTCAAATAAATATATGAGTATATTATATTAAATATGCCTAAATCATGGATAGCCAATTAAAGCCACTATGGCTTATTTCCAATAGGATCTATTTACATGTATTAAAATTGTTGGCATATGACAAATATTATATATATTTCTTACTATAAACAATAAATAGTATACTAGCTATAAACGAGATGGCTTTAAAAAGAAATCGTATTATGCAAAAGCATATAAAACTTAAGTACTTAATTGTATAGGAGGAAAGAACAGTTGAGCTATAAATCTAACATAGTATCTTTGACATTTTTCTTACGTTTCTCCATAAAATGATTTTGATCTCTTTTTTTGAATTTTATTTTACTTGTTATTGTATTAATCTGGTCAGGTAGAGAATTCCAATATTTGATTCCATTTTAAAATGTTTGACTCTCCATCTTTTTGAACCCTTGGCACTAAAAAAATGAAATTAATTTGACCTTTTAAATGTTTTGACACATTTCGCTTTAAATTGCTGTACATATAATCTGGACCTTTATGGTGAAAAATATTGTAGACAAGGTTGAGGTATAACTGACAAACTATACTTCTAATGTCAAAAAAACCTTTTTTTTCAAATTCGGTAACACTAACTCTTGATCTAGTTGAAACATCGAGAATGAATCTTATTCTGTACAACCTGCAGTCTATTTTTTTTTAGATAGACCTTCATACAAACAAGTAATAGCATAATCAATATGCCACTGAATTAAAGCGGTACACAATGATTTTCTTGATTGCATTGACAAACGTGATTTTTGTCTAATTTAAAAATTTAGGTCGTTGGTTTGTTTTGCTAATAATAGTTTCTACTCACCAGATAGTCAGTTATTAAAAAAAAATCCTAGATATCTAACACGATTTTTACACTCAATTTTGATACCATCACATACAACTGAAAAAGTGTTCATTTAATAAGAATTCAATTTTCAGAACCTTCTTTTCACATTCTGTTTATTCATATACATGTAATAGTATGAGTATCATAAAAAAAATTTCTTTCGTCGATCCCGAAAGTTATATTTTGTCTTTAACTTATTGTACTTATTTCAAATGATTAACAACAAAAATCACACACCCTACAACATCTCTAAACAGGTCTCTCTACACACAAAATAATGCTGACAACAGATGTTTCAAAAATACAACCAACATTAGTCTTTTGTAGGTTAAAAGATACGGGATCAGTTCATATCAAGCTTCCAAGAACATCACACAATAAGAGATGCTATTGAGTACTACATTTGTACATGCGTATTTTCTCCAAAAATATACCTAAATATTAGGCTCTAATGACATATCTTTTTAATATCACTTCTAAACGTTGGGTTCATGAAGGCATAAATCATAGGATTAGTAACATTATACACAAAGTACATATAAAAACAATGTCATTGTGGGTAACGGCACCTAGTGCCATCAACCAAGTAGGGAAAAAGGCAATGATAAAGACAACGGCAACAATAAATAACATTAATGCTGTCTTTATGTTTGCTATTGTATCGTGATCTTTGATATAGCGGTGATGATTTTTATGGGCCTGTTTCTGCTGCAGAGGCATCGCCTCGTCTGTATTTTCTACTGGTAGAGAAGAGACGCCATTTTCACGTACTTCCACCTGCAAAATATTTTGTTCTTTGGCGTTTTCGTTGTTGTCGTTAGCAGACAGGACAGTAAATGGCGGAGTTGGGGATGAGGCATTTTGTTTTTGGGGCTCTTTGAGAAAGGCCTGAAGACTAATGTTATTTATAGCCTTTTGTTTTCTTCTCTTAGATCTTCGTCGGGTGACGGAATAATAAATCATAGTATAAAGCAACAGCACAATTATCAGGGATATCAAATAAAACGAAGAATAAATTTTCTGCCACGTTATAAAGTAAGCCATGCCCACAATTATTCCTGGATAATTACATTGACCAGTGTATTCTTCCTGCTGATACGGTGTCGCTTCAGTGCAGTCTGAAAACTCCACATGGGATGGATCTGCATACATGTACACAGAATAGGATATACAGCTAAGTGTACCCAGAACACAGGCGAAGACTGTCAACAGGACAATCACAGCCCTGGCCCGAGTTTTATTCAACAGATGCAAAAATGGATGGCAGATGCAGAGATAACGGTCCACAGCAATGGCCACCATTAAAAACGCAGACAGGGGTACGCTGAAGGTCAGAAGAAACATGTAGATTTTACACAGAGCGTCGTACAGAATCATAAACCTAAGGTATATCATACACGCAGTATACGGTATTATAACAGAACAGGTCAAAAAGTCGTACACAGCTAACCCAAGAATGAAAACTGACGAGGTGAGCTTATCCTTTTTCTTCGTGTACACAAAAATGACAATTCCATTTCCTATGATGCCTATGACGCTGAATACGGCCAGCATGCCTATAACGATGAGATCGGAAGTCTTCAGTGGACATCCCGGTAAACCCTCGTCAGCACTGCAGTCAATCTGTTCCGTGTGACAGTCCGTGCTGTTCATTTTTCATGAAATACCAGCTCCTGAAATCATGAATAGATAATAATTACTCAGAATAGAAAGAGGTGCTATTTTCATGTATCCAAGTTTTTTTTTTTAATTTCACAAAGTAAACATGTTTTCATAAGTACTATTATACTAGTATATACTATCACGATCGTGATTTCAAAGGTATGAAGAGACCCAGGAATTTATGTTTATCATGAATTGAATTTTTTTTACAGAAATATATGGAGCTACATGTAACACACAGTATTCAATCTCAAAGTCCATAAAACAATACAAAATAGGAGCAAAGCAAATACGGACCCCCAAAATATCAGTAGTCGGATCAGGTGCCACGGAGAAGTGAGCATTCTCTGCTAACCGGTCACACCCGCCGTGTGGTCCTTGTCATGATCGGGAAAGAACGGTGAAATCCGTCGTCAATATGGTATACATAATGAACTAACAATTAGTATAAAAAACGTCAGTCAGCATTTGACTCAAAGATAAATTGCATTTACTGAAAAAGTCATTGTATCGACCAAAGAACTTACGAAATGAAGACTTTAACCAAGACTTCTGATCATGATATTCTTGTTTCATCAACTTGCTTGTCAATATATTGCAGATATATACTACATGTACTACAATATATTACAGATATTACTACTAAACAATTCTTCATCCACGAAATTAAATCCAAATGACTTCACATTTTTCCTAAAACCACGAAAATTTGACTTCTTGAAAACATTTGATTCTACAGTACATCAACAGAAATATTTCTTCTTTAGAAGTAATATAATATTGATACTCCGCGAATGATAACGTAAACATTCCTCTTTTATATAAAGAAATTGTAACAATGTTAAAAAATATCACATAGACTTAAAATGCTTTTATTTTACTTATTAAAATAAACTTTTTTCATTTTAAAATATTTTAGTATGGTGACTTTTTTTAAAGTGACACTTTATGTTCAGAACGCGGAAAGAGTCTTGTAAATTGAATTTGCACGCTTTCGGATATGAGTTTTATTTCCTGTTTTATTTATCTATCATATTAATCAATATAGATTAATTACATACTCGTGCGGGGTAGTCAAATTCCTTCCCGGGGCCAAGATTCACGGTCTAGGACTCGGCAAAGCCTCGCACTAGAATTTGAATCTTGTACCTTCAGTGGAATTTCACTAGTCTATCCCACATTCGTTTGAGTTTCTGATTGACAATATATATGTGGTTTTTGGAGACCAGGTATTCTAACAATCCATTGGAATACCCATGGGTACAAATTGCGCTCTGTGATAAGCAGACTTATTTTTAAATTCATATGAAGCAGAATTTATGAAAAAAATCTTATGCATGAAAAGAGGAAAACACTTGCTTGGCCTTCAACTCGACATTGAGATATATCGATGACTTATTCTCAATTCATAATGGTAATTTCCATTCCTACGTCGATTCGATATTATATCTTGGTGAGCTTGAGATAAAAGATACCACAGAGTCCGACACTTCTATTTCATACTTGGATATTTTACTTGAAAAAGACACTATAATGGAAATCTAACAACCAAGCTATATGATAAACGTGATGACTTTAACTTTTCTTTCGTCAACTTCCCTTACTTATGCAGCAATATACCTTCATCACCTGCATTCGGAGTATATATATCTCAGTCCATTCGATACGCAAGAGCATGCTCTACGTATGAAAAATTTCTAAAACGAGGTAAATTATTGACAAGCAACTTGATGAAACAAGAATATCAACAGTCTCGTTTGAAGTTATCATTTCGTAAGTTTATGGTCGATATAATGATCTTGTCAGCAGATACAATTTATCATTGAGTCAAATGCTGACTGACGTTTTTCATACCAATTGTTAGTCAAATACTTATACACTGAATTGAATTGACGATGGATTTTTTCCGTTATTTCCTGATAATGACAAGGAGCACACGGAGAGTGTGACCGATCGGCAGGGGATGCTCACTCCTCCATGGCACCTGATCCCACCTCTGATGCTTTGGGGGTCTGTGTTTGCTGTACTCTTATTTTGTATTGTTTTATGGACTTTGAGATTGAATACTGTTCGTTATCTCCATATCCTTCCTCGTAGTTATGAATGATTCTATTATTCTTATATCTCCGCTTGAATAAGTTTCTTAATTTCATATGCCATATGTCCTTTACCCTCCATATTTAAGTTCACAAACTCCCTGAAAGCTTTGCTACTTCCCTCTATATCTGCTAACTTCTAAGAACATCTAATTAGCTCTTTAGAATTACATTGTACAGTGTATATCGATTTGACAATTTTGTTCGTCTCTTGGACTGGAGAAAGTATAATTTAGGGCATTTATTATTAGACATTAATTATTCTTACAACACCTTTTATTAGATATCCCAGCTGTAATGAGATTATTTTTTTCCATTTTATCTCGTACCTTACACGGACTTTTTCTACTTGTCAACTTTTTTAATCATCTCCTCATATTGGATTTTTGTTAGGTCACCTGAGTAACTCAGGTGAACTATTGCTATCCGTTTTCGTCCGTCGTCGTGCGTCGTGCGTCGTGCGTCGTGTGTAAACATTTGAACATTTTCAGAGAAACATACTAGCAATCTAAACATTTCTTTTTTTAGCGAAAAAACCATAAGCGCCGATAATTCATCTGCATTGATATGTATTTTTACCGTAATATGGCAATTTTAGAGGTATTGGGCTTTGAAAAAATAAATTTAGGAATTAATTTCTAGACCAACCTAGATGGTTAATTTTTAAAAAAATTCTTATCTTGGTGACTTTTTACATTAACTTTCATTTACTCGAATGAAAAAGAAATCCCTAGCGCAGAAATTTAAAAATACGGAAAAAATGTGATGATTTGGCGCTTTTCCATCAAATTCCCATAGGGTCCAATTAATAGTAAGATAAAACAACTTTCCAGTGGCTATCCAAGTCCAACTTGCCCTTCATTGATAAACATAATATTTTGTTTCTGCGGTGATGGTTTTCACTAAGAGCACGAAATTAATTAGGTGTAATTTTTTTTGAAAATATGTGCATTTTAAGAAGATTTTTTCTCTCAATTAATTATTATTCCAAGTAATTTTTTTTTATCAAGTGATACTTTCTATCTGTTAATCACCCTGAAAAATTTATAAACTGTAAAAGTTTTAACTTAATACCTTACATATTTTTTGGGCTATTGTAAAAATTAGTTTTTGGATATGTTGACCTTTGACGAAACCTTAAGTTGTTGTTCCCGCCAAAGCTGCTGAAATATGAAGCCCACTTTTTTAAGTATACACTGTACATACAGTAATTTAGTGCTTATCAATTTATAGGAAAATTACTAAATATGTTTTTTTTTTCCTAATTATATCTGTTTTCGTGTTATAGTTTATTATTTTAACTATTGATTTTTATCCAAAGTTGTTGAACTGAACATGTTGAGCTTGACAGCTAGAGTTAAATGTGTTAAGAAATAAGCCATGGTTAAACCTAAAAGTGAAACAAAAAAGTAAAACATTTTTGTCTTTGTTTTTGTGTTTAGGATCTATAGACTTTTTTTACAGTGATATCCTTTTATCTACAATTGATATCTTTTTCAAAATTCAATACAAAACCAGATATCCCAAAGATTAAATTTCATACTAATTTTACAAGCTAAAACTATATAATTCAAATCTAAAACAACAAATTGAAATAAACAAAGTTGTTAAAATAAACGCCATTAATTCAAATATTAAGAGCAATATAAAAGAAGTTGTTAAAATGAATGCCATCTAAAAATTTTGGTTCGGTATTCGTTAATATTTATTATGACATTCCCAAATGCTTGGCACCACTCTCCTTCTTGAATAAATCTTCGAAACTGTCATTCATGATAGACTTTGTTATAAATAATTGAAGAGGTTTACACACTTTTATGGCTTTGTTTTATTTTAGATACATGTATAATAAAGAATATTTTTCTTACCGTATTACTAGCTGCTTTTCGGCGAATTTTGAACAAAATCTCAGATCTGTCTCTTTTGTAACAGCTAACGGGAGATTCCGCCGATCTTTGTGTGTGTTTCCTACTTCTCAGAAACAGAAATTTACATGTATATTAAACAAAGTGTTTATTATAAAGTCTCACTCTCGTGCTTCTGAAAAATATTTTGAGATGCATGCAGCCACTTTAAATTTGAAATTTTCTTCTGTGTGCAAAATTATATAATGGCAAGCTACGGAAGTCAATTTTGCACAAACCAGAACTTAATGACCTAGCTCCCAAAATATTTCTGAATTCCGCATCATAAATTAGATTCAATTTAACAAATTGTTGGTTGTTTTTTTTTTTCTTTGTCTTTTTTTTTTTTGGGGGGGGGGGGGGGGG
This sequence comes from Saccostrea cuccullata, assembly GCF_032062105.1. Taxonomy (NCBI): domain Eukaryota; kingdom Metazoa; phylum Mollusca; class Bivalvia; order Ostreida; family Ostreidae; genus Saccostrea; species Saccostrea cuccullata. The sequence goes on along the minus strand of NW_026925469.1, from coordinate 5,435 downwards.
GGGTTCCAATGTCCCTTTTAGTTGGTTTAATTTATTATACATTAAATAACTCTCAGTTGGTTTAGTTCTGTACATTTTATAACTTTACAAATTTCGGAGGGTTGGTCCAGACACCTTTCTCTCTCTCTCTTTCTATATATATGCGCTTGTAAAACATAACTTATTTGTATAAACTAAGAAATAAAAATGTTTAACTTAAGAAAATATTCACTATAAAAAATAACGAAAGCCCATTGAGCTCATGTGTGTGTACGTGTCAGTGTGTATGTTTGTTTGTTTATTGTTCAATTCAGGGAGCTGCCTAAAGTTGAATCTGTTTTAAAATAGGCCATTGTTAGTTCTATCCTTTGCTTGCTGATGCTGATCTTGGTAATGCTGTTTTTTTTAATGTTGATGCTAGCTCTATCCAGATGCTACATATGCTTATGCTGATGCTGGTTTATGTAACAAAAGTTCCCTGCACTGTATATGGAATTACATTTTTTTTCGATTTTTTATATATATTTTAATTGTTTGATCCTTAAATTAATTAATATTTATTCATTTAAAAATGAATAGATTTATTATAAAGTTCATTTAATAATTTATAGTCCCTATATAATCTATACAAGCGCATACACTTTTTTGCAGATTGTCTAAATATCATCGGGATCGAGATTCCTTTATTTGATAAACATATGAATACATTCGAATTTTCTCTATTACATTCCAGGAATCATTCTATGGTTCTTATCACATGAAATCATGGACGATGGTAATGTATTATGCTGTTGTTCGGCTAGAAATAACCTTTCCATTTTGCGTTTAGTAGCGTCTTAGTTTCATTGTAATAAATAACATATTTAAACAGACATGTCTGATTTATTTAAAGGTTTAATTGCTTTATTTACCTACCCAAAGCAGCTATTTTCAGATAGACTCTTCTAAATTAAACTTCTTACACAAGAGATGTATGTAAAACACTTATGCCCCCTCCCCCAAAATTGTAATTTTTTTAAGAGTCCAAAAGGGCATAACTTCGTCATAAATGGTGTGAACGTACCCAAAACAAACTTAAGGTAAGATCTACTAAATGAAAGATGCCTACAGATTTATCAAATTTGAGAAATAAATTCCTTAAATGATGCTTTATAACCATGATAACTTTAGCTTGGTCAAATTTGGTGTTTCGGGGCATAAATTGTAGATAAACAAGATGAAAAATCATATTTTAAACTGTCATTTTCAATTAATAGTTAAGAAAACCAGCCATGAATGTGAGAGTTTTTTTTTTCCATTTCAGACATAGAAATAATGCAGATTGCCTACAGTCTTATAGAAAACAGTAATTTGTATATTCTTGGCCTCTTCTTTTCAAAAATGTCAGATTTAATATAGGTGTCAGGACTACTTTTCATGTGATTTCAAATTGAATTCCATGAAAATACATTATTTTCTAAATATTAATTCTATTAGAGTCGTAATTAAAGTATGGGAAAAAAAAGTTGAGAGTGATTATATATATATATATATATAATGACGTCATAATCATGATAATTGAACTAGCACCAGAAAGTTAGTCTTAAAACATTTACTAGATCTTGACCTCAACCCAGATATTTATCTGATAATTCTTTAAAATAAATTTCATTTCAGTATTTGCAACAGCTCTGAAGGAAATGAACGGAAACTGCAAATAATTGGTTTTTTCTAAGTCCAAGGGGCAAAACTCCTTGGCGCGATCATACCCAAAACAGAACTTGACCTAAATATTAATCTGGTATATCAGTATACCAAATTTCATTTCAATATGTGCAACAGTTGTAAAGGAAATGAACGGAAACTGCAAATAATTGGTTTTTTCTAAGTCCAAGGGGCAAAACTCCTTGGCGCGATCGTACCCAAAACAGAACTTGACCTAGATACTCTTATGATAAAGTGGTATACCAAATTTCATTTCAATATGTGCAACAGTTGTAAAGAAAATGTACGGAAACTAAGAAGACTGACAAACCAACAGGCAGCAGCAAAGCAATAAGCCCTCCCTTCTTCAAAGGGGGACATAATTAGATTTTTTTTACCTACCCGAAGTTGCTTTAATTAGGTTCTATATCAATTTAATACTTTTTTTAAAATTACATATTTTTTTTCATAATATGCAGAAAATAGGACCTTGATGCATTGATCAGTTTAAACTTCAAATCCCCTGTAAATATTAATGAAAATGTCTGTCTTCACTTGAAAATGAATCTTAGACTAAAAGTTTGGGGGCTGAATACAACAGTCAAACAAAACATTTAGGCCTACTTCTTGAATGGAATAACAAGGAAAACAAGTTTAGGTTTACATGATAATTAATTCATAAATATGTACATTTGCAAATGTTTTCCTTTACATAAGTCATAACACCACTGAAATCAATTCGTGGTATCACCATACAAATACAGGTTCCTTGAACGTCATAAACATTTGACGTAATGTCTCAGTGACATCATAAAGTGTTGATGGCATTCAAGTTTACTGTTGTATAAATCTATGAAAAAGAAACATTTCACACATTAAAAGTCATAATCAGGCAAATATAAAATATGAATAAGTAACAAATGTAAATATGATTAATAAGGTATCATTGTAAACATCTCATAGGCCATAAATAAGGTGAACAAGGTAATTGATAAGTAATCATGGTATTTATAATTCCGGCTTTTAAACATGTGTTAAATAAGGCCATCTTTAAAAAATTGTTGATATTTTTCAGAAAAAAAAATTCCTAACTTACCTTTTGATCCAATTATTCTTACCCTGAGTAGAGAGATGACAAACCAACATTTATATTCTAAAAATGGCTTAGATAATGTGATTTTTTGTGTTTACTTACAGATGAAGTGCCTCCATTGGAGGACATGTCAGAAATCTTGCAACAAGCAGAGGTCATCAGGTCAAAGGTTAATAGTTCACAGGGTAAACAGTCTGTTGACCCCAGCCCCAGGGGAGCAGTTCCACAGAAGGGTCAGGGTACTAAGGTAAGGGATTGTATACATACCGGTAATGGACATCTCATCTTCCATAGAAAGATAAACTGGAGATGATTTACATGTACATGTATCATTCTCATTGACAACCAAGCTTAAAAAATTCTTTGTTTGCAGTTGTCGACCTTTAATTTTTAGACTGGATAGGAAGGTAGGCATTCTTTTTTTTTTTTTTTTTTAAAGTTATTTTAAGACTTTTGTTAGAAAACATAAAATAGATTTCTTCATAGGCCTACTATACATGAATACATTCCACCCTTGGTATAAACTACTGATTGATTAAGAAAAAAAATGAAAACGGCACAGTTTCAATATCCTGAAAAATTTGGGAAAAAAAATGTTACAAAATGGCTAAAAAAATGTTTGGGTCGGGCGCATTTTCAGAGGGACGATAGGCAACTGCAAAGTTAACAAACAATATTTTATTTTAGGCCCAGTCTGTTAAATTTGATGCAAAGATGATTGATTTGGGTTAAGTATTAATAGCAATAAGGTTCTGCCCTGTGAAGACTCCCTTTATTGAAAGTTACAGATAGGTTAGTCAGTGGCTTAGAAAACTGAGATAAAGAAATATAAAGTTTGAAGGAAGGAATTTCTTTAACTAGTTCGTGGCAATTTGTTCTAATTTGCATCTTATTTTTCAGTAATTGACTTTTAAATTATTTGATTGAGATTTACACCATTTATAAGTACAAAAACTAGGCTGAATACACGTACTAGAAATTATAAAACAGCAACTTATAAATGAAGGAAAAATATGAATTTTTATTTTTGTAGAAACCAAAGGAAAAATCATCAGATACTCAAAAGGTAAAATCAGCTGAGAAAAACGCGAGCAGTACACCTTCAAAATCTTCTTCATCCAGTTTTGGGGGGTTCAAAAAAGGATTTTTATTCAGAGGAAACAATTCTTCAAAGTCAAACTCAAAAGCGACGAGTTCGTCTCCCTCCGGATCAGGTGCCAGGAGTTCATCTGACCTTCCTTATATAACAAAGAAGTCTACCAGTGAAAGTCGTACACTCCCAGAGGTTCAACAAACATTGTCTGCAGAGGCTCAGAAAATAGCACAAAACAAAGGTAAGATGACTGCAGAGGCTCAGAAAATAGCACAAAACAAAGGTAAGATTGTCTGTCGAGGGTCAGAAAATAGCACAAAACAAAGGTAAGATTGTCTGCCGAGGCTCAGAAAATAGCACAAAACAAAGGTAAGATTGTCTGTCGAGGCTCAGAAAATAGCACATAACAAAGGTAAGATTGACTGCAGAGGCTCAGAAAATAGCACAAAACAAAGGTAAGATTGACTGCAGAGTCTCAGAAAATAGCACAATACAAAGGTAAGATTTGTCAAAGAGTAGCAAATAATGAAGATATGGTTATTATGGAAAATAGAACAAAATAAAACTTCAGTTGATAGCAAAAGCACAAAACAAAGGTTAAATTTGGTCGTATAAAAAGGTACACTGATCAAATATAGCTCACCTAGGTGAGAATTTAGCATGCATTACATTACTTGTACATTGTTCATAATATTTGTAATGATTTGTTGTGTTGACGTAAATGCTGTAACAAGATAAAGATTACATACAGGCATTCTCAGTCTCAGTTCATTAACTAATGATTGCTCTTACTTCTAGTAGGACAGGTACACCTCATTAGAACTTCAAATTCTTCCAAGTATAACAGACTTGAATGAAATATATGATCTTGTTTGTAATCAAACAGATGAGTGGTTGACTGATGTCCTGATGAAGAAGATTGAGGCTAACGACGCGTTGTTTAAGAAGCTGGGAGATCCCAGGTATGTGGAAACCGTCAACCAATTCCAGACCGACCCGGTCAGAGCGATGGAGCAGTACAAAGACAACAAGGAAATCCAGGACTTCCTCACCTCATTCTGCAAAGTCATGGGTAAATTTTTATCACAGGGAATTATGATAAATTATTATCATGGGGAATCATGGGTAATTTATAATAGGGAATCATGGGTAAATTATTATCACAGATAATCATGGGTAAATTATTATCACAGGAAATCATGGGCACAGCTGCTGCAACGTTATTGTTGACAACTTACACGAACGATCACGTTACACGAACGATTCCGCACGATTAACGCACGATTAAACCTGTTACACAAACGATCTCTCATGCACACGATTCTACATGTTACACGATCTTACACGATCGCTAATGCAAACGCATGATTCTTCACTCAAAATAGTTCAAAATATTTAGGAATCCATATTTTCAAAACGAAATACAACTTAATACTCATTAAAGATTTCAAAGAATTATCAACATTATTTCATAGACTTTGAAAAAAAAAATAGGAAATTGATATTTTTGTAGCTAGGTACATGTAAGAATTAGGGAATGAATATCTTCTAATTTGGTATTTGCGACCGTTAATGCTGATTTAAGGG
>NW_026925468.1:0-25882 GCF_032062105.1 Saccostrea cuccullata | reverse complement strand
ATAATTTCAAGCATTAATATTAAAAATCTTGGGGAAAAAAAGTGATATTTATATAAGTAAATTGAATAAGTTTAACAGCATCTTTTTTTTCCAATTTGCTTTCAAATTTCACAAAAAATGGATTTTAAGTGATGAAAATTTGTAGAGTTAAATAAGAGTGATACAAAAAGGGGAATTTTAAATTAAACATCGAAGTTTACAATTTCTTTATATTTTGGATTTAGATGTATTATTCTAATAATTTACAACCAGATTAGGTCAAATATTTTTACCAATCCAGGCATCCATTTTTTGTTTGTATCATCTTACTTGTTTATCCTTAATTTAGAAATACGTCCAAGTAGCAATGAAAGTAAAAATTCAGTTCAATGTGTGTGCTGTACATTGTTTTTATCGTATTTTTTCATTTAGTGTATTTTAAAATCTTGAAAAACTTGCATCAAAATATGGAGTGATATTTTCTTTTCATTGAAATCCGTGAGTACTAAAAGCATTGTGCTAATTTTAAGATTGGAATTTAATTCATTTGCAAGTATTGATAATCAGCTCAGGTTGCATCTTCGCTAGCCAAGGGTTTCTGATACGCTACTCTCCTCATAAACCCTTGGCATACGGTGAAGTCAAAAGACGGGATTGTTTTCCGTCACGTGATCTCGAATCTATCAGGTACGCACAGATTGCGTCATCGCCAGAAATAAAGACACGTGTTAAAAAAAAATTAAATCAAAGTTTTTTCAAGAATAATTAAGAAGCAATAATTGAGTTTATGTATAGAACAAATCTTAATCACATATTTAGAAGATATTGGATGACACCATGGCTATTCATAGAATGACATGTTATCTTACGCATCGTTGTTTACTTGCGTTTTTCATTTCCGAGATTAAAGAGTGAAGATGTATCCCGAACGCAAATATCGTCATTTACAAAAAACAATTGCTGATTGGTCGACCTGGGTGTACTGAAATCCAATCAGAACTCTGGAAAAAATCCTAATTTCTATGAACACCGTAGGCCAAGGGTTTATGAGGAGAGGAGCGTATCAGAAACCCTTGGCTAGCGAAGATGCTCAGGTTGAAGAAAGTAAAATTTTAAGCTTTCATAATGGCACCAGTTCTGACACTTTCCTGACAAGTAAAAAGTCTGGATATTTCAGACAGCTCTCTACCTGAATTAGTCATTTCTAACACCTACCTGAGTACTCTACACCTACCTTAATACTTTTTTAAAATTAACTATACTGTAACAAATGGTGTTGGGGGGGGGGGGGGTGCTGGACTCCCAGTAAACATTTATGTACTATTGGACAAAGGTATGTTTGGGAAAGGGAAGGCCCGGGCTCCCTCCCTGATGCTACGTGCCTGATTTTAGGATCCTTGAGCTACTGCAATTAATTTAAAAAAATTCTTTAACTATTTCAAACCATTCAGTTTAAACACCATTATATATGAGTTTTACGAGTATATGAACAATGTATTGTTAAATGTTTGCGAGAATGGTTTAGTTTGATACATTGCACTAGTATTCGTTATATCGGTCAATTTAACTGATTAAAGATCATTTTAGTGATGCTACATCAAATGTTGTTATACCCTTATAAATAGCTTTCTATATATTTATTACTAATAAAAAGTCCAACAAAAGAAATGTTTATTACATCGGTCTAACAATTTCACTGTTGACCGGCCTGCCGGTGTCATATAGTGAGACTTCCGCCATAGTGAGACTTCCCCCCGGAAGTCTGGCTATATAGTGAGTCTTCCCCCTGGGGGGAAATATGGCTATATAGTGAGACTTCCCCCCATAATGACCATAGCGAGTCTTTCCCCTTCGGTTTTCTGTTTGGATTTTAATTACATTGACATAATCAAATATTTATTGTATGCTTTAGGGACCTTTTAACTTTTATAAATTTTATGAAGTATTTTTAGGATTTGTATTTCATTTTGAAATTAAATTTGCGTGATATTAATGAAATTACATCACTATAAAATCAAATAAGAGTTTTAATGCACTTTAAATCAAATTCTGCAAAGGCACCGGATGCATGGATTGGGATTAACCCCCCCCCCCTTTTTTTTTTAATAAATTTATGACCGGAAAAATTGCATGAAAATGTGTGCATCCCCTGCTCATCACACCCATACATCAATTCATACAATTATTTTTTTTATTCGTTATCAATACATGTAAAGGAAAGGGTATACATATTATAAATATTACATCATCTCAATGTACATGCATATGTTATAATGGATATCAAACAGTTAAAACGATTTTCAAACTGTTCATGCATATAAAATAAATATATAAATACATGTATATATATGGAAGATAATTTCGTCATAAATTAACACTGTTAGAATTTTTTAAAATAATAAAACAATGTTCCGGAAACTATAATAAGAGGGGGAACTCTCGCTATGAATGGGGGAAGGCTGGCTATAAAGTGAGCCTTCCCCCGGAAGAACGGCTATATAGTGAAACTTCCGTGGGGGAAGTCTCACGATATAGCCATTCTTCCGGGGGGAAGGCTCACTATATAACCAGCCTTCCGGGGAGAAGACTCACTATATAGTGAGCCTTCCGGGGGAAGCCTCACTATGGGGGAAGTCTCACTATACGACACCGGTCCAACATAAGAATTGTTAGACCGCAACGTCACTGCTGCGTCACAAGTAATTAATAATCGTTCAATATCGGCGACACGGAAATAGCCGAAGTTAAGAGCTGTAAGAGTTGTTGCTATCAACAAGGTAAGGAAGAATGGAAGAGTGTGTTTTGTGTTAAATAGTTTTTGTGATAAAATAAAAATATAATTAATTTTGTTCTTTCTCAGCTATTTATTTATATTTACTGATTAAACCATAATGAAGTAATTGATAATATTAATAGTGTGTATTGATTAAATCTTAGGTGAGCACTGAAGGGTATAACAATTGAAAACAGTTATAGACTGGGATTCGGGCAACATATGATTTGTTGGACCTGAAGGTGAAAATGTTGCCCTTGGCCTGCGGCCTCGGGCAACATTTTCACCTTCAGGTCCAACAAATCATAATTATGTTGCCCTCATACCCAGTCAATAACTGTATAATAATTATTTGCTGTTCTAAGTATTTTTCTTTGAATAATCGGACTCTTTTATCAGTAGAGTTTTTAAAAAAAAAATTCTTCTTTTTTTTCTTTTGTATTCCTCTAAGCAGAATTTATTATTTTGAATCTTCTACGTAAGAAGAAAACATTTGCTATGGTTTTCAATCTAATTCTATGTTTTTTTTTTTTTTTTTTTTTTTTTCAAGTTATCATCGACAAATGAAAACATGGCCGGTAAGCTGGTATTGCATGCGTTTAAAACTAAACATTCATCTATGACCTTTAATGTGCCGGTGTAAAGACGAATAATGACCCCCATCGAATAATGACCGGGGGTCATTTTTCAACGACAAAAAATGACCCCCCACCCGTAGAAAAAAATCATTTTTTGTAGAAAAAGAGTCCTAGGGGTCATTATTTTATATGTGAGTCCTATAAAAAATTGACCCCCATTGAAAAATGACCCCCTCTTGTCTTCATTTGAAGTACCGGTATAAAGATGCAAATTGCAGAGGGAGAGAGGCCTACCTTCTCCATAATTTTGAATGTATGAATAAACTTTATTAAGAAATAAAGTTTTTAATATTTTTTTTCGCAATATACCTTCTTTGATATATTTCTTACAGCGAAACTAATTTTTACATTTTCTGTAACCAGAAAAAAACAAAAAGTCGTATAAAATTATTAAGAGATTCACGTAGTCTTTCCATGCTAAAATTGTGTTTGAGAAGAGATTCTTTAATTGTCAAGTAAATAAAATTTCTTTTTAATATTCCTCCTTATAGTGTTTGCTTAAAGAATGATATTCCACTTGTTTTTAGAAATCAAACAATGTAACAATTAGGTTTAAATACTCTTTAATAGGAAAAATTAATTTTTCCTACATTTCAACTTTTAGCTTGTATAAGTTTGGCAAATCCTATTTGACAATGAAAGAGGAGGAAAATTTTAAACCCCCCTCCCCCGGCCAAAAAACGAACATTACGTTAAATCAAAAAAAAATGAAAAGCAAAAATATAAATAAAACTCTATATCTTTCAATAATACTGTAAGAGGATATAGATAAAATATTGAAATGAAATTAAGCCTTCACACAAGTACTATCATATAATTTACTTCGCCATGGTCAAAGCATACTTTAAATGTTGGTGGGGGTATACTTGAAAGTATTGTGGCAAAGTAACAGTTGAAAATTAGTAGAATAGTAGATTATTCTAAGCTTATTATTAGTCCCTCCTTATAGAAAAATAAAGGTAGGGTATTTTTTTGTTGCTTTTGTTGATAATCGACTTCCTCTTAAATACGTAAGGGGTGGGGTGGGTATAACACATAAAATATGCTCTGTAAATCTATGGGCTAGTGTAAAATGCACATTCTAATGCAAAAACTATACATGTAGACATAACCTTTTGATTTAGCACACAGTATTCATTACATTTCCTAATTCTTGTTTTACTCCACCCTTTTACTCAGTTCTGAGTATATTTTTCAGAGAATTTAATAGGAAAATCAGAACAGACATTTTCATTTTTGTAACGTCTTCTTTATACTGTATCATATTATGAAAAGTTAATGGAAGACCATTTCTTTTTATGTCCCCGTAATCGAAGATTCAGGGGTATATAGTTTTATCGTGTCCGTCTGTATGTCTGTCTGTCTATCTGGCGGTTTGTTTGTCCGCAAAAACTTTAACCTTGACCATAACTTTTCATTTATTGGAGCTATGACTTTCATATTTAATATGTGTATTCCTTGTGACAAGACCTTACTTTGGGTTTCACTAAATTTGACCTTTTGACCTTGACTTTGGAGTTTGTCCCATTTTACACAAAAATGCCAAATTTTTACTTTGGCCATATCTTTTAAACGGTAGATACTAGTACTCTCATACTTCACATACGTATTTTTTAGGCATGGCATTTCATTCGATACTAAAAAACTTTTACCTTTTGACATTGACCTTTTGACCTTAACCTTGGAGATTTCCGTACTTATGAAAAAACTTTAATCTTGGCCATAACTTTTGAACGGTATGGGCTAGGGTTTTCATACTTCACATATGTAATCCTTGTTAGCCTACATTAAACCTTTCTTAAGAAACCATCAACTTTGACCCTTTGACCTTTGAGTTTGACCTACCTTTAAAAAACTTATCCTTACAGCCATTACTTTTGAACAAGTGGTGCTACGGCTTTCCTATTTTGCAATTGTATTTCTTGTGAGAAGACCCTACTTTGGGTACCGATATATTCAAATTGCATTTAAGAAAAGTTCAGTCTTCGCTTTGTTGCCATACAGGGGCATAACTGTTTCACAAACACATCTTTTTATATATAAGAGGAGTTGCGGATAAGAGATGGATACCCCAAAGCTTAACAGACGGACGGACAGACATCCCGGTCACTATATATCCTGCCGCTTTTCAAGCGGAGGATTTTATAATATATAATACTGCTGATTTTTTCTGTCAGTACGATGATTTCCACCATCGAAAAACAATGTTTACCTAACCCTTTGCTTTAGGCTCGATAAATCTTTTACTCCTTTAGATTCTGAATCATCGCATTGATCTTAAAATATAGCTACTATAATTGTATAATGTTATGAAATAACATATCATCAATTTATTCCCAATTAGCTCAGGTGAGCATTTTGGCCAATATGCTTCTTTATCTAATTTTTTTTTGCCCCCTAAAAATTTCAGCTTAATCCACAGGGAGTCATTTTTCTACGGGGGTCATTTTTCTTCACGTGGGTTCTGCAAATTTTTAGGGTGGTGATACTTTTTCTACGGGCAAAAGGGTCATCATTCGACGTCGAATAATGACCGGGGGTCATTTTCGCCGTAGAAATTATTGACCGAGGGTCATTTTTCCCTGTCGAAAAATGACCCCCCGGTCATTATTCGATGGGGTCATTATTCGTCTTTACACCGGCCCATTTATTTTTTTTTAAATATTCGAAATATCAAATAATGGATAATTAATATGACAACTATTCAGGACGTACGTATTCCCGTGATAATTTTCGATATGCAAACCAGCATTTATAGAATAATCATAAATTCGTTTACTTTATTTTACTAAAAATTTCTTGTATTCTTAGGCCGTATTAATTTTATTTTGAAATCGATAAATATCACAAACACGGGCAGTCTGGGTCTGAATTAGAAAAAAAAACCCAGTATACTCTTTTACAATAAAAAGGACTACCATAAAGTGTTTAATGCAGTTGAATCGAATACTAAGTACACGGGTTAAATCAAGTATTGACAGCTCTTCTAAAAAGAAGGTACAAAGAACCTACAACGTAAACAAAACCAAAACAATGTGGTGTTGCAGCGTTAGTTGTCTACACTCGACTGTAAAATGGGTTCTATTGTTATGTTTCTTAATTTTCTGCATCCAGTACTGGTTAAACAAAAAGGAACATTTAACAAGCGGCGACGAAGTAGCTGTTTTGGTTAAAAAATATGCAGGTAAAGTGATTCAATCAAGTCAATGACATCTTATCATGTGACGAGTACATGTACCTGTGTACATAAAGTAACTTTTTATTTTTAAGTTGATGATCAAAATTTCCATTTTGAAAGAAAGGAATGAATTAATAATTAGGGTACCCAATCTTAAATTTAAAAATAATCAAGAAACTAGCATATGAACACTACAAATATTTTTTTAAGATACTGTACTTCCTACATTGTAACTACATGTACATGTACTTTGAACAGCTTTGTACTGCAAATTGAATTTGTAGTTAAGATTGTTGACAGCAGAGGGAAAAGGTAAAGATTAAGAGAAGTGATCGATCTCAAAAATCTATAAACAATTCAAATAAGTGGAGAGGGCATATAACGGGGACCCTGGAAATTCCAGACGTGGGATCAGGGCCTAGGAGGAGTAAGCATCCCCTGTAGAGCGTTCACACTCACTGTGATCCTTATACATTGATCATGTAGAAGGAATTTTTACTCTAAGGATGGAATCATGTATATAACCAGGTCTGGTACAATCACTAGATTTAGCTACGTAGCTTGATTTACCTACATAGCTTTATTTACCTACCTGAGGTAGCTTTATTTAGCTACCAAATTGACTTATTTCTGTTAAAAAGCATATTTCACAGGGTGTGCAGAAAATGTCATTTTGATGCAGTGATCATTTTCAACTTTGAACTCATCTGAAAACAACTCATGAAAAAATCCCTCTTGGAAAAATGTCTTTTTCTGCGAAATTGCAATCAAAGTTCTGAAAGTTTTGGGGCTATGTATGACAGTTAGAACAGTTACTCCTTGAATGAAATGACAAAGAAGTCCAGTTCCGGTTAACACAATAATAGGTCAGTAATTATTCAGCACAATGTGAAGTAATCATACTCGGGCATGCCCCACCAAGAGGGCAGTTAAGCAAACAATGGAATTACATGTTTTGCTCTAAATTGTCCAAACGCAGCAATGTATAAACTATCTCTGCTTTGGATTGTTTTTTAAAGCCTCCCTAGTATAGATATCAATAGTCATTTAATTGCGACTTTTTGTCTCTTTTTAATAAAAAGAAAACTTTTGAAAACTTACCTTGAAATAGCTAAATAAAGCTACCTGAGGTAGGTAAATAAAGCTACGTAGGTAATTCTACCTACGTAGCTAAATCTAGTGATTGTACTGGACCTGATAACATTTCGTTGTCAAATTTCAGGTCTGAAACCAAAGGTAGCTTTTGAGAAGATTGGTACAGTGTTGCGAAGAATGTATCCTGGACACATCCTACCAGAGGAGGACATGCAGTGGATATTTATGAATGCTGGTGGATGGATGGGCAGCATGTGCCTGCTGCATGCTTCTTTGACTGAGTATATCTTGTTCTTTGGTACAGCTGTGGAGACGTCAGGTCACTCAGGTAGGTGTTAGAAATGACTAATTCAGGTGGAGAGCTGTCTGAAATATCCAGACTTTTTACTTGTCAGGAAAATGTCAGAACGGGTGCCATTATAAAAACTTAAAATTTTACTTTCTTCAACCTGAGCTGATTATCAATACTTGCAACTGAATTAAATTCCAATCTTAAAATTAGCACAATGCTTTTAGTACTCACGGATATCAATGAAAAGAAAATATCACTCCATATTTTGATGCAAGTTTTTCGAGATTTTAAAATACACTAAATGAAAACAAAACTTGGGGGTCTAATAAAATGTTTGCACTGGACTGTAAAATGTTTTCACTGGACTGTATATTTTATGAACAAATCATAAAAACAATGTTGTTGAGTACTCAAGGCATTCTACTGTTGATAAGCTGTGAATTCTGCATTTTCATGTAATTCAGTTCACAAGTATAAACGTATAGACAATCAACCGGAGAATACCCCTCTAGGTGGAGACAGCAAATTTCCAGTTTTCAGAATGGCACCAGTTCTGACATTTTTGTGGCATGTAAAATATTGAAATTATGAAAAAGGCCTGGAAAATGTCAGACTTAGTGGACTAGTAGAGAGCATGCATGACAATGAACAATGTCAATGCACTGACAAAAGGTACAGTCAGTGTAGAGACAATTTACAAAAATGTGTTATTCAACAGATGGTGAAAGTTTGAATCTCAATTAGAACCCAAACTCAAGGCCTCTGGCATACCATGCTCTAATCATTGGGCTTTTGAGACCCTATATATTGACTTACACACACCTATAATCCAGGTGACATATTCCCCGCTGAGTAGAATTTTTTCCCTATGAGTGAAGAAAATGCTCTAAAGCATATTTCAAGGGAATAGAGTTTTTTTATGTTATTAAGGCACCAAATGTCAAAGGTGGTAAAAAAGAAAACCAGGGGTCTTGGACTAGAACGCAGGACCTCTTTGTACTAACACATGTACCTGTACCTATCTGTCTTAACATAGTCCTACATGAATATCATGATCATCATTTTATTTTACAATGCATACTTCTGTATGTTAAAAGTTAATAGGAAATGTTTCTACATTTTATTAATTCAAATATAACCATACATAATTATGAAAAACCATAATGAACAATGTTTTCACATCAATTTCTTTCTACCTTTTCTCCTCAAATTAAAAGCTTTTTGCACAAGGTTGAGGAATTGTAACAAAAGTTAGAGTTATCTTTCTTTATATTTTGAACGCTTTTACTGATTTTTTTTTTTAATTTATATTTCATTTGATTAAAATTGATTTATTCTTAACTTTTAATACAGAAGAAAATTCCATTCATTTGTTACATATTTTTTTTATTTTAAAAATGTTCTCTTGTGGATCACTTTGTATAAATATAGGTGACATGAAATAGTAATCTGAATGGTTATGTGAAATAGTAGTTTTAAAAAAAAACAAAACAAAAAAAAGAGTTATCTACACACAAAGAATTAAAGACTTCTTCACAGTTTTTGAAGCACATTTTTATGTTTGTTCCTTGTTTAAGGCATATTATGTAACACTTTTTTAGGTCGATACTGGGCAAACATTTCCGATACCCTGATTTCGGGGTCAATGAAGCAATGGAGGGAGGGAGAGTTAGAGGCTCACGACTACAATGCTGGTTAGTTTGAAAAGAGTGCATGTTATGCTTTAATATATTTATTTCAGCAAATTATTGTAAATGCTTAATAAATTTTAACTAATATGGCTAGGTTTCAGAATATACATGATTACTTGTGAATTATGTTTTGAAAATGTATTTACATGTTATTACATGAAATTGCATGTTTAAAAAAAAGAAAAGATGATAAGTTTTAATACCTATGAAAAAATCCACCAAAAGACATTAGAACTAACATAGTACATGTACACATACCCTGTTCTTTACATAGTTTTACTTGTAATCCTAGGTGACGTTGTGCCCCACCCAATGGGAAATGTAACAGCAGTCTTCTTCACTGCTGACACCTGGATGGTTGAGTATGGCAGAGGATTTATACCATCAACACTCACATTTGCCCTCGCAGACACCTTCTTTAGCACCACAGACTTTGTGACATTGTTTTACATTTTAAGAGTGTATGCCAAAGCATTATTTTTAGAAATGAATGCCTCTATGGATGAATGGAGAGAGTATGTAAAAGAGAATTTGTAATTTGAGTGTTAACTCAGTTTACCGATAAGGGACCAAATTTGAGACATTCTTTACCTTTGAAGAAACAAACTCAGGTATGCAGATGATAAAAGCTGCATATAGTTTTTCAGTCAAGAAAATAAGGGTTGATTCTTTAAGATAATGGAACAAAAACTTTTAAGACTAGTCAAGAATATTTCTGTTCATTATAGTAAATGATATTTACACTCTGATGTTTGTTCATTCATTTTTGAATGCCCACCACCTTACATTCCATAATGCCCTGTTTTGTTAAAACATTTAATCAAACAACTTTATGTTTAAGATCAGAGTAATATAACAATTCGCTGGGATTTCAGTTGCATTCTAGGGATTAGTTAATATTAAGTTCATCATAGAGTAAATTAACCTAATTACATTATCAAGTATCTAAATGTCAGCATAATGAGAATTGTCTGTTGGAACTGTCAAATACTCATTTAATATATTTTGTTTGCAATGATGATAAACTCCTAGATTTATTTTACAGAGAGAGAGAGAAAAGGGGGAGGAGGGAGAGAGAGAATGTATCCTAGCAAAGAAATTGCAATGCTTTGTTTGACATTTATTTTCTTTAAACATTTCTTGTTTTATACTTTTGTACAAGATTTTTCGGGTAAAACACAGTAGGTTTGCTTTATGTATATAATATTTTGGCACTAAATATGTAAAGTTTTGATTGTTGTTTACATGAATTTGCTACTGAGTACACATAGTCTGTTGTGATGTGTTGAATGCAAATAAATTTGTGTGGAAGGACCCTTTTCAGCTTGTTTCAGCACTCTGTTTCTTTCTTATATTGTAATATAAATCAAATAAAAAAGAATTCCACAAATATACTGACAGCTTCTTATTGTTGTAACGTTAACACCTTAGCTATTGTCAGCTAACATTTTTTTTGTGGGGTGAGGGGGGGGGAGCATCAAGGAATGATCTAAGCATTGAAAACTTGAAGTAATGGAATATGAAGATCTGACAATTATCTTAGCTAAAATGCAGGGGAGACTTCCTTCGGAATACTAACTGTTAGTGACACTTCTCCTCTAGGACTGCTGTCACATAGTATCCGTTTTTGAAAATAGAGGTGTGTGGGTGGTCAGCTTGAAAAGTTACAAGTTAAATCTTTGACGTTTTTATCGATGGTATGAATCAAATTAAAACCTATACGTAGTGGGATACTTACTACTGAAAATTCACATGTTAGATTCTCTTTTCAAAAAGTAGAAGCTTCAATATAAAAGTGTAGACAGTCTTCCGGGAGAAATTCTCACTTTGGAAAAGTCTGCGTAACGTAGTCAAATCATTGCATGATAAAAGTTGCATCCATATTTATCTATAACTGAGATTCGATGAAGACCACACATTGCTAATATTGTCAGTAATCTTATAAAATAATGTTAAATGAGAATTATGTCAAAGGTCAATGTCCAGCGAGTCCGGACTGACTTCGAAGGTCTAGTGTAGAACTTGAATAAACCAGAAGTCTCTGTCGAGACTGAAGCTCTACTGGTTTGAACTTATAGCAAAGGAAGAGAAGAGTACTTAAGCAGCTGGGATTTGAAACTTTACAACAGCAATATATAGAACAATGATCGTTGATAAAGTTTCTTTATGTTCTTAGTGTAGTCTACTTTTGTGCCAAGTTATATTGAAATCAGACCAAAACTGTAGGAGGAGTAGCATTTTGAAACAATTTTACAGACATTTCAATTTTTAGTAACCACGGCAACACAGTTCATCAAAATTAAAATTTGATACACAGAATTATGTATCTTAGTGTATTCTACTTGTGTGCCAAGTTATATTGAAATCAGACCAAAACTGTAGGAGGAGTAGCACTTTGAAACAATTTTACAGATATTTCTATTTTTAGTAACCACGGCAACACCGTTCATCTAAATCAAAAACAGATACACAGAATTATGTATCTTAGTATATTCTACTTGTGTGCCAAGTTATACTGAAATCAGACCAAAACTGTAGGAGGAGTAGCATTTTGAAAGAATTTCAGAGAAATTTCTATTTTTAGTAACCACGGCAACACCGTTCATCGAAATCAAAAACCGATACATAGAATTATGTATCTTAGTGTATTCTACTTGTGTGCCAAGTTATACTGAAATCAGACCGAAACTGTAGGAGGAGTAGCATTTTGAAAGAATTTCACAGAAATTTCTATTTTTAGTAACCACGGCAACACCGTTCATCTAAATCAAAAACCGATACACAGATTTAAGTATCTTAGTGTATTCTACTTGTGTGCCAAGTTATACTGAAATCAGACCAAAACTGTAGGAGGAGTAGCATTTTGAAAAATTGTTTACAGACAGACGGACAGACAGACGGACAGACGGACGGACGCCGGACGCATTACTATCGCATAAGCTCTTCTGGTCTCTGACCAGTAGAGCTAAAAATGTTCATCCAGAATTACTTGCGCTGAGATTAGAGGATGTCTGCGAATCAAAAAGTTGAACCTAAATATATAGGTCACCCTAAAACACTGATTTGCTAATGACAGGATTACGGGTCTGTGCCTTTATCGTGAAATTCAGAAGATTTCACTACAAATACTTAACATTAAGGTTAACCATTTTAACCATTACAATTCATAGGCGTCGGAACCAGGGGGGGCTAGGGAGGGCTTAGCCCCCCCCCCCCCTCCACTGTTTTTGCAAATATATACAATATAGGCATTGAAAATTGGGTTTTACCTTTTTTGTTGGTTTAGCCCACCTTTCAATTAACCCACCTTTCAATTTGCTTCCGACACCCATGCAATCGTTGCAACTGATAGACAGAAAAACAGACATCGAAAATCCATAAACAGTTCCGGTTTTGTAATCCAAAAGAATATCATTTACCAAGCTTTTAGGAGACAGATTTTTAATTTCAGCATATATTTAAGATTGTTAAAAAACTTAATTGATTTATGCTTTGAATAAAATATTTTGTAAAATCTAAAGCATTAAAAGTTGTTAATCCACATTGTCCTTTCAGAACATATGCTGCCTTTTTGATGAATAATCAACACAAAAGTACTTATACTCTGGTAATCACTATCGACTGATGCATTATCTCCCTTTCGAACCGACTGACAGACAGATGGAACCAGTTATCTCCCCTTAACACACTGTTTTCTGTATTATCTCGATTCAGAGAATAGATGTTATCATATTGTCTTGTCAAATTCACCTGCCTATAAAAACGATACACAGAATGTAATATTCAGCAGTTCGATTCGGCTATTTGGCGATCGAAGGCTGACACAAATAGGTATATTGGTTTATTTTCTAATTATTCATTTCTTCAGGAAATTATTTTTAATGTTTTTATTTTAATTTGCTGTAATGAAAGTTTATTTAAAAAAAGTATTGAAAAGATCTGGTTATAAAGTATATCGTGATGTTTTGAAAATTATACAAAGGTTTTTTTAAAGGGATTCTTTAAATCCTTTTTCGGTTTGCTTTACCTAAGCAATTCAGGTGGTTCCTTTTCAACCATATTGCTCAAATATTTTGTTTTAATTCGATCAGATACTTTATAAGATATTCTAATTCTTTTCAAATTTAATATGTAATTCAAACCCTAATCCGTATGAAGGATAATTCTATGTTTGCATGTATCTGTTTATTTACTGAAATCTGTGAAACATCGATCCATATGATTCAACCTATGTTTTCTAATGATTTATCATATTATCGTATATCTTAAATATTTCATTACCAAACCGAGACCATTTATTTAAATTGTATGTATTTACAAATTTATTTACACTGCTTCTTACCAAACTATTACATGTTCTACTCTGACGTAAACAGATCATGTATATTCATTTGGCATTTCTCTTTTATATGATGGTTTTAAGACATTTGCTTATATTAGTTTTTATTTGATGTAACAAAATGCATACCTTTCTTTTCGCGTCAGTCTATCATGAAGCTCTTCATCCTTGTATGTGTGGTGGGACTGAGCTTGGGCGCCAACTACAGGCTCCAGAAAATGGAGGAAATACTGAATGATCTGACCAAACAACTGGTTACCCAGCAGTTCTATGTCGAAGAGAGGATTCGCTCTGATGGAGACTCGGGTAATGTGTAATCACATACATTTATGTAGATTGTACTCCCCCTTCGAAATGTGTCAAATAATTCTACGTCATTTCTGACATCACTAAACAAGATGAATTCATTTTATAAAGGTATCAAGCAAGTGAGACGTTTGTCATCTGGGACTGATTCTTTTAATTCGGAAACCACCAGTGCCATTCACTCGCATCCAAACTACAAAGACGTTATTGGCTTTGGAGAGGTTAATGCTGTATTGAATGGTGTTGAATTCCGAACCCGTCATAATGATTATACCCTAGAAATGCCCAGCCAGCATAAAGGGAACTATCACGCAACAGACAAAATTGCATACCCACAAGTCCCGCCTTCAGTCACAACAAAACACACAGTTCCCGAGCAGATAGCGGAAATGAAGGAGTATTTCCGGGCCTTCAGACTTCAAAACTCTACCATCAGGAACTACAAACCTTACTTCAAACCAGTCTTATGTTACCTGGAGGGGAACTGGGAGTGGGATACAAAACACCTTCATGAACCTTTCCATAGCGAGACCCACCACTTAGACGCCACTGACTACGATAACCTCGCGGACAAAGTCAGGCTGATGTCGTACACAGGTATGAAGGATCTCAATGAAGATTTAGCATTTCTGCCTAAAAAAATAATGGACATAGACACCCATGGCAAACCAAGATACGCTCAATGGACCTACAGAATTCTTTGTAGCCCAATTCACCAAGGTGTCCCACTTAAAGTTTTCAAACCAATCGACGACATTGCTTACAGAGTGACAAGAAAATACAATATGTCAACCTACAGCCGTACCGAGGAAGCCAGATTTACAGTCGCTGCATCTGCAGCTCAAGCTGAGTTTGATGAAGTTGAAGGATACGGAAAATTTGAAGACCGAGCGTATGCTAAAGGTCTATTGGACACTCTGATGCATGGCGTTCCAGGGGCAAACAATTATCGAGGAGGTCAACATGACAGTGAATTTAATCATACTGCTTTGATAGCTGGAGAAGGACGAGAGAGGGCAGAAAACACCGCACGCTACCACCGGGAGTACAAGTTACATCATGGAATGCAAGTTAGCCAGAGGGGGTTCTCCGATAGCAACCTGTGGATGGCACAAAACCACCAAAACCGAGTAGCATCGGTCATTTTAAGGTCGTGCAAGACGGTTGGAACTCTCAAGACCAATTGTACCTCAACGACAGAAAAATTCTCATATGCCATTCCTCTGGAAATTATCTATCTCAATCCTCTTGCATCCTGGAATCCATATAATCTTGACATGAAAAATGAAAGCGAGGTAACTGAAAATGGCCGTAAAGGAGATTCCCATAACGCTAATCTGGCATACAAAGGCATATCAACCCTTCACTTCTATCAAACTCCTGTTGAATTTTATGGAAATGTCCCTGGACAGGACGTTGGTGTCCTTGATGACAAAGGAGCTATTCACCGAGTTGTGGCATCTGGAATACAAACAATTTTACCTAAAATTCCCGGTGTTGGTGAAGTAAGACAAAGATGGCCGATCTATCCCCTCCATAGGGAAGGCGACAGCGTCGGAAAGGAAGCAGACGCTTTACTCGAAATGTTGAACCACATGTCTTCAATGTCGCCAATATACCAGGAACCGGCCACTCAAGGCAAACACGAGACTGTCCAACCAGATCTGCATTTCAGGCTAACCTCCTCTCACGTGAATCCAATAGACAACCATGATCATGAGTTTTTCGTTCCGGCTAGCGATTGGGAACAACTTCTGAAAAACGATGTCTGGGTTCATGTTTTGACGTCAGCAACTGAGAGTGAAAACCAAGAAAGCCACAGCCATACTCTACAGATTCGATTAGACAGACACACACACAAACCGATAATTCAAAGGTGTGATGAACTAAATGGAAAGTGCTGGGATGGACATACAGATTTTGAACAAGTTACCTTCCATCAATTTTAAGTTCCAATAAAAACATTTGACGAAAAAATAACTTTGCTTTCGGTCTTTTTCTGTGATAAGAACTTCTCAAATACTAGTATTTGATTTTTTAAAGACTTAAAAAGCTTACCTGATGATAAATTCAGAAGAACAGTGTATGGACCCTTTTTTATACATAGTTGATATGTTATCATGGTATTACTAATGTACGCTTTTAATTTACTTTCCTATGCTGATATGTTAAGGTAAAATTCATCGTAAGTACCGCTGAAGTTTGTTATTCTGGAGGAGATTTTAGAAACATACACAGTAGAAGTTTTCAAAACAACCTGTACCAGCATGCCCTTCCCCTAAAAAGTCAATTATGCACTGATCTGAAACAACCCGGATGGGCATATTGTGCTAACTTTTTTCATAAGTGTGAAAAATGTTGAGATCCTTTTTATTAGACAGACTTTTCTTTGTCCTAGCGCTAGATAGATAGCACAGGCATCTGACGTTGCTTATTTTTTTTTTAAATAAAAAAATATAACCCTGCCTAGTTATTAGGTATGGGTATATTTTTTATTAAAAGACAAATAAGTAACGTCAGGTGCCTGTTATAGATATATTTTTTTTAAATTTTGCATCTTAAGATCTGCTAGAGTTTTATGTATTTTAATTTCAATTTTGAGATGTCTTTTGAAAAAAAATTCAAAAGGGAAAAAAATGTTAAGAGGATCAATATACTAGTATATGGCACGCCAAATTCACAAAAATGAGCTAAACAGAGTTTCACAGTTGATAATTTAGGTTTATCGACTGCAAACTATAGTTTTAAAACCGTGAACTATAGTTAACAATTCGTAAACTATTGTTTTCATCTGTAAAACTATATTTAACGGTTGTTAAGTATAAGTTCACGAATGCTAAATAAATCTAATTTTATCTATGGCAAGCCAAATTCACAAAAATGAGATAAACCTAGTTTCACAATTGATAAACTAGGTTTATCGACTGTAAACTATAGTTTACAAACCGTAAACTATAGTTAACGATTCGTTAAGTATAGTTTTCATCTGTAAAACTATATTTAGCGGTTGTTAACTATAGTTTACGAATGATAATCTAAGTTTATCTGTCTGTAATAAGCGTTAACAATAGATTTTGTTGATAAACATAGATTCACGTTTGTAAACTATAGTTTACAATCGTAAACTATAGTTGAGAGTTGTTAATCATAGTTTCACAAATCGTGAAACTATATTTATCAGATCGTTAACTATAGTTAACGGTTTGTAAACTATAGTTTACAAATCGTGAAACTGTATTTATCAGATAATCTATGTTTTGCAATCGCAAATGATAGTTTTCGGTGTTAAGTATAGTTTACGGTTGTCAAACATAGATTATCGCGTTAACTATAGTTTACAGATGTGAAATATAGATTAACGTTGTTAACTATAGTTTACAGTCCGTAAACTATAGTTTACAACCGATAAACCTAGTTTATCGATTGTGAAACTATGATTTACTCTTTTTTGTGAATTTGGAGTGCCATATTTATCTGTCTGTAAAACGTTAACAATAGATTTTGTTGATAAACATAGATTCACGTCTGTAAACTATAATTTACAATCGTAAACTATAGTTAAGGGTTGTTAACCATACATGTAGTTTCAAAAATCGTGAAACTATATTTATCAGATCGTTAACTATAGTTAAGAGTTGTAAACCAAAGTTTACAAATCGTGAAACTGTATTTATCCGATACCTGTAATCTATGTTTTACAATCGCAAATGATCGTTTCCAGTTTTAAGTATAGTTTATTCTGAAACATAGACAAACGCGTTAACTATGGTTTACAGATGTAAAATATAGATTAACGTTGTTAACTATAGTTTAAAGTCCGTAACTATAGTTTACAACCGATAAACCTAGTTTATCGACTGCAAGACTATGATTAGCTCATTTTTGTGAATTTGGCGTGCCATTAATATATCATTTAATCCGTTTATGCAACAACTTGAAGGTGTCTTAATTATTTATTCCCTTTATGCAACAACTTGAAGGTGTCTTGATTTTTTAATCCGTTTATGCAACAACTTGAAGATGGGTACACGTGTACGTACATGAACTACATAACAACAAAACGATGATCATCTGGTCAGATGTACTGATACTTAATTGCACCCTCTATTATCTAATTTTATCTTTCAAATATAAAGCTAGATAAAGCTGAAATCAGGAACAAAACAAGCAATGATCTTTTGTGACAGATATCTTACGGGAATAGAGGATAACAGTTGTATTTTATGATTATTTAAACTGACGTCGAAACTAAACTATGGTCAATGGCCGAATTTTCCCTAATCTTAAAAGTATTACTAAATGAGTTATGCCTTTTTCAATTCCTCACTTTCTAAACAAAGCAATTGACACAAAAACTCAGTTTTATGTTTTATCTATCAAACATTTCTTCTGAATTCATGCATCCAGAAGTTTATCAAAATGACCCACATGTACATGTATATGGAGCCTACATTCACGAACCTTGCTGAAATGAATTTTAATCATATGATCAGCCAGGGGTCAAATTTGAGGCTGGTTGATGAATAAATTTAAATACATGATGGAGTATTTAATACGGATATGAAGAGATGAATAGGAGTCATTATGTCGAGTTTTTGCTCGCTGGAATAGCAGGATGTGGAGCATGTCTCTTCACCAACCCACTGGAGGTGGTCAAAATCCGTATGCAGTTACAGGGGGAACTTAAGGCAAGAGGACAGACTACCATTGTGTATAGGTAATCTTATCTAAACACCTGTCCTCCTATCGAAATATTCTTATCATGAAAAGAAAAACACAAAAAGCTACAGTAACTTTAAGATGAAACTCGGTAGGCGGGCGAAAAATATCCGTAATAACATTGTGATTGACATACTGTGACATTGTTCTTAGACACTGTTCTAATTGTAACAGTATCTAAGTTTGATATTTTGATGTATATATATGATATTCGATTATCAGATATTCAAGACGTTGAATATACACAATAAAAGGAGGAAATATGAAATTGTACATAATTATATATACCGTTTTCAGCTGTCTAGTTTGATATACTTTAATTCTGTATGTAGACTTACATTAGCTCAAACTTTCCCTTGAATTAAAATGATGAAGTTAACTGAAAGCACACTTTTTGATAGAAATGCTTTACACGGCCTCTTTACAATCGCCAAAAATGAGGGAATCACGGGTATTCAGAAGGGGCTTATTCCAGGGTTGTGGTACCAGATGACGATGAATGGCCTCAGACTGGGGACATTCCAAATCTTGACCAACGCTGGGCTCACGACCTCGCCGTCAGGGGAATACTCCTTCCCAAGGAACATTGCGGCTGGAGCCTTGGCTGGAGGTATAGCAACATGGGTTGGAAGCCCGTTTTATTTGGTGCGTACCGAGTATTTTTAAAAGAAATAAGAACTTGTCAACATAAAATAAAATTTACCAAAAAAGGATTTTTTTCTGATAACATGTTGATTAGATGTAATTATTTTTAAGCTTTGTTCTTGTTCACCTGATATAGCTCATCAAATAAACGATTTAAAATGTAATAAAAATAAATTAACCATTATCTTTGATAACCTTGTAGATATGTTTTTATTTTTTTCATTAGAATGCTGTTCTTTTAAGTAAGATATGTAATTTCACGGTTTCAGATACTAGTAATAATATTGAAAAATCTTCTTTTTTCGTAGTCTAGCTTATATTTGAATTATAAAAACAAACTCTAAAAAATTACTCACAAATTTGAACAAACCAAAGAAAACTAATAAAGTTAAATCACACCATACAAAAATAATTAATCTTTTCTGTTCAAAGGTAAAAACTCATCTTCAATCAAAAGCTGTTCAGGACATCGCTGTTGGATACCAGCACGCTCATGAAAGCATGACACACGGACTGCTGAGTATCTACCGCAGCTCCGGTCTGTTTGGAATGTGGCGAGGGGCATATGCTTCCGTCATAAAAGTTATGGTCGGTTCTTCAGTTCAGCTGACTACATTCTCCTTTGTTAGACAGTATATCATTGGTCTGAAAGTGAGTACAACAGGTAATGATTGTGTTACTGATTATCACGTGACAATGATCATCCCATTATCTGATCGTGTTTAAATGGCATAACATAAATTGCCCATTTTCTGTTTACAGTACTTCGATCCCGATGACGGGCGCAATGCACTAATAGCAACCTTTGCAAGTGCCGTAATGAATACCTTGTGCATGACTCCGTTTGATGTTGTGGCCACCAGAATGTACAACCAAGGTGTCTGTTCGGAAGGAAAAGGTCTAACTTATTCTGGAGTCGCTAATTGTTTTATTCAAATATTTCGGACTGAGGGCCTGTGGGGATTTTACAAGGGTTGGGGACCTCAACTGTTAAGACTGGGTCCTCAAACTATCCTTAGTTTATATTTCTGGGACAGGTTACGATACATGTATAAAAAATCATTTTCCTGAGAATCTACGTAAATCCAATTAGTATTCTGTGTATTCGATTCTGCACACATGAACATTGTAATCACCATAAAATACTGGAAGGTTCATTGCTTTTGTCATTTATGGCCATACTTGATGTATTCTAATATTCCATTTCCAGGAGGATAGTTTTCTTAATGTCAGAACTTATTATGTTTTGGGTCTGCTTGAGAAGTGACGGAGAAGCTCTCCAGAAAACAATAAATCGCTCGTTAAAATGGCATTCCTCTCAATAAACCGTGAACCCTCGATATTGCTATGTTTCTAAACCTTGTTTGGGTCTTGAATATTCAGAAAATAAATCAAAAGCTGTCGTCTTAATGTTAAATCTTATTACTCTCCAGATTCTTGAAGCTCAAACACCGCAATTAATTGATACTATTTCTCAACAACAAATAAAGTTCCTCGAAAGAGCAATATATCTTTTTATTTTCAACAATTCATAAATGGGTTTGGGTAGTTTTATAAATGTAGGTTATTTCATGAATAAATTATGTTCTCTTGTATAAATTATGATTTATTATACAATAATTTTAATAATTATAAAAACCACAAATCATCATCTTATTTTTAAACGAGTTTGCGGAGACTGTGTGTGTACATGCTTGACAACAGCCCATTGTACCCTGTAGATAGAAAACCCTCTCAAATCACATAGAATATACAAAAAATACACAGTGACAGGTGTCTTCGCGGCACGTGTCTCCACCTGATATGGCACGTGAGGACAGTTGCCTGTAGTTACACAGGCCATACCAACGTTTTCAAATATGTGGGGGGTTTTTTAGGGGGGGGGGGGGGGCTTCCCACGAAAAAAAACGAGAAGCAAAAAATAACAAAAAAACAAACAATGAAACAAACAAAACAAATAATAATGAATAAATAAAAAAAACTAACACACACAAAAAAAAAACACAAATATCTTAAACAATATTTACTATAGCAAAATACTAGTATTAAAATACTCAGACACCCTTGCCACCTCATTCGATGAATGATTTTTTTCTGACCAGTTTACATTGATTTCTTTGTAACTATACAAAGTCTTACTCATCTACATTTTGCCTTTTAATCAGTAATCGCAACTTGTTCCTTTATGATTGATTTCTATATAACTGCACTTACTCTTCTCTATTCCAGTTCACGCATTCTAGACGAGTTTACCAAGACTAATTTGATAAATCCAATTTAAAATTAATTTGCGTTCAGGGTCATGAAATATTAAATTTTATCACACAGAAAGTATACACTTCTAGGTATTTTAACTGTTCGAAGGGGGAGTTAATTCTTTTGATACAGTATGTGTACACGTTTGAAAAAATTCTATAATCAGGAAAAAATGTGGTAACCTCAGAAAATATTTAACTTTTTGTAAAATAAAAAATACATTTAAGTGGAAATTAATATGAGATATAATTTCAAAGTTTCCCTACCAGGGAAACATGGAAGAAACTACAGATTGATGGCTTCCATGTCGGGAATCTATATGGAAACAACTGAGGCATGTTTCCATGGTTTTCTATCTCGGGAATCTTACGGGAAACCACAGGTTGATTGTTTCCATGTCGGGAATCTACATGGAAACAACTGAGGCATGGTCCCACGGTTTCCTATCTTGGGAAACTTACGGGAAACCACAAGTTGATTGTTTCCATGTCGCGAATCTATGTGCTTTCCATAAAATGGAACCTATATGGAAACTACTGAGGTCACGATTCCCATATGTTTCCATCGGGTTTCCAAATTTGGGAAACCTGGCATTTCATCCTGTGATATAAAAAAATGGAAGAATCCTGAATAGTGCAGACATTGCAAAAAATAAGATGCTCTCTTAAATACTTTTAAATCAACCTTTTCATCTTGATTTTAAAGAAATTCTTAAATTCTCGTCATACATGTACTCTCTGGAAATTTTGACCGGGATATTTGTGTTTCAAAACAACTTGTTTTGTGTGTCCTCGTTTTTTTTTTATTTTGATTTATATTGATTATATGAACCTCAGGCAGACAAAGAAAGGAAAATAGCTTTTTTGTCTTTTTTAGGATGAAAAAGACTTGCTTTCAACATTGTAGACTCGGCATTTTTCCGAGAGACTCATTCTTCAAATAATTTTGGATTCTATGAATTAGGATCAAAGAAGTCCTTTGCCTTCCTCCTAAAGAAATAGCAGAAAAATCAAACCTCAAACTTTGCAAAATTTTATGCAAATTCATCTACATTGTAAAGTCTGTTTATGAAATATGACAACTAACAGACAAAGATATTGGTAGGTTATTTTATTATTTATACATCATACTAATGATAAATATTAGGTGAAACTAACATTACAATATCTGTTTTAAATAATTATTAAACTATGGTTATTAAAAGGGGCAAGATTAAGTATATGGTGGTTTTACAACGTGCCTTCAAACATCAAGCTCTCCTCATCAATTGATAGGATTTTGTTCTATGTCTTAAAAATAATAACGAAGTTATTTGTAATTTAACGAAAAAAATTCTGAGAAATGTACTCAAAAGAATGACAATGAAATATACACCCATATGTAATTTCTAATGCTAAGCATTTTAATTAAAAGAAAAATGATTAGTTTACCAACGTAAACACCGTAAATTCTTTACGTCTGGCTTGACACAAAAGTAGATAATTAACTTTTTTTAAAACCTAATTCCGCAGGATTGCGTTTAAAAGCTATTGTTCCCAGTGTAGAGTCCAGACAATTAAATCTTCTTGAAGAAGATCATTGAAACTTGATTTAATTCTGAGAAACCTCAATAAATCACGACGTCTGTGTTATTGAAAAAAAGAAGAAATGCCAATGTTGTTCTTAGACCATACAACCAGAAAAATGAAGTGTCCGCAGTTTTCCTAATTGATTGGGTTGGACTTGATCTGTGAAAAACGTAATGAAGAATAGTCCTGATACCATGAATACACAGCCATGGGAGTTGTGGATGGCAAAGTGTGATGTTATTGATAGGGAACTGACGGGGGTCATTGTAGCTCACTGCCTGATCCTGGGTCCTGTGGTATTTCAATAATATGATTATTGGACGGCGATTTTGGACCGATGTTAGAGCCCGACAATCGATGGTTCTGATTGGTTAAGATCTGAAAGCCAAATATAAGATGAGTCTTCTTGTCGATTGTCTGTAGAAGATGAGCAGTTGTACTTGGTTTATCTCCGTGTTATAAGTGCCATGGACCTTATCTTGTTAATCAATCTTACAGTAAACTCCATATCTTCTGCATGTAGATCTGCCAATATCACATTTAGTTGTGAGCAAAACCACGCAGCCTAAATTGTTTTTGTGATTGTCAATTATCCTCCAAACTAGAAAAGAATATGCAAAATTTGATCAAGGAAAATCCGGTTATACTAATTCCACGAATAATGCTCTTTGTTGCAAGACTTTAAGTCTACATCAGAATTAATCTCGCATACAGCTGCACAGTTCTCACAGAATACAAGAAGAGGTCCGAGACATCACGTGGACATTTCTCGATTTTAAGCAATTGTTATTGGTATTAAATAATGTTTTTTCAGAGCAGTATCTGATTAAGTTTCCATTAGTATGCTAAGTGTCTTGCTTTGTGCTCTTGTAATTGCTTCTTAACATCATTATTCAAACTTCTTCATCCTAGAAACGTTTCCTTAGTTTAAGATAGATTTTGTCGATTTTGTTCTACGATTGTTATGCAAGGGATATCTTCTCTGACGTAAATGCAAAACCTACCATACATAATTAAGACGGTGCTTCAATTAGAAAAGTTATCTGTTAAGATCTTAGGTTTTTAGGGTTCTTGTTATGCAATTAAGAATACATGTATGGGTATTCTGGAATATCTTTCTTTCAGTAGGTATTTATGTATCCTATTGCTATATGCTACATTATGCTCGACCAAACAATCACCATTATTGTATAAAAACCGCAGACCACAATTAAATCAATACCGGGTGATCAAGTTCCATGTTCCTTTTGTGTGTGCTGTGTACATTTGTGAATTATGAGATTAATTACCTCCTCAAGGCGCCTAGTCCAGGTTTACATTTTAGCCCAAATCTACAGTTTTATATTTATTTATAACAAAGTCATTAAAATTATTAAACACAGTAAATGTGACTGGGACTGCATGATATCCCTTTCACTGAATCAGTTGCCTTTGGTTCGACACCAATACAGTTTTTTTCATATAACCAGTGACAACACAGAAAAACAATATCAATTTTATCATAGCATACGTCCTGTTATAAATTCCATCCCGTTAATTCAAAATTTACAACAAAATACTTGATTTATTTCAATAGCAGTAAATTCAAAGATCAAAGAAGAGTCAACAGTTTTTTTGGTAGAAAACACACCATTCTGTCCGAATATGTTCATTTAAGTCTTGTTCTTCAAACTTTCTTTCAATTTTTTTTTCAATTAATCAAGGTAAATATTTTTTCAATACTTTATCAAATCAATGCTTTGTTATGCAGTACCACTTAAAGTGCCCGTCTATTCTTGGTTGCTTTTTTCAGTGAATAATTTATCATATTTCCAGGAATAGCCACGTTGGGTTAATACAGACCTGTAACAAGATATCTGTAATGCTATCACCAGATCTTAAGCAATACATAAGAGAAAGTCGTTCAGATCTTAAGCAGGTCAGTCCCGTAGTTGTAAATGACAGATTGCTAATCTAAGTTTAAAATTAAATATTCTCGTTTTCAACATCAGTCAAGGGATGGAGATCGAGAAAGAATTATTAAAAGAAAAGGAAAGAAATCGCTTTAAATCTGGGATGTAATATTTCCCATGGGTTGCATTTAAACACGGAGTCAATAAAACTTAACCCGGGTGATTATCTCCCAGGTCCCTTATTTAATTACGGAGTTAGTCTCACTGACATTTCTCTTTATTAATGTCAGAAGCGTTCTCCACTATTTATGTGCGTGGTACAAAAAACTAAATTCCTAATTAGAAAGAAGAAATCCATTCAATAAACATTAAGATGGAATTAGAAGACGAGATGTTTGTCTGCAAACTAATTTGGTTCGTTAGTGTATATCTCTTCTGCTTGAATCAAACTCTGCATATATACAAGTTAATTAAAGATTTTTTTAAATTATTTGTAGGATGTTTCATGCGA
>NW_026925467.1:0-26372 GCF_032062105.1 Saccostrea cuccullata | reverse complement strand
TTTTTTTAAATGGTAAGTTTATTTGCTTGGTGTATTTTGCTGAGTATGAGAATTTATGTAAATGTTGACAGTTAGATATTAAATCGCGAGATATTTATTATAGTTAGCCAACTAAAGTAACGGCGTGTATCACCAAACCAGGCACGTAGCATCGTTTTTGAAAATGGGGGGCCAACCAGAGATTTTTTTCTCACCTGAAAAAGTTGACAAGCAAAAAATAAAAAACAAACAAAAATTAAAATTTCCCCGAACTCGAACATCCTATTTCGTTGGATGGGGGGGGGGGGGGTATGACCAACTTCTCGAAGCCAACTTACTCTCACTTCCATTTTTTCTGTACGATCCTTGATATCTCTATACTATGTTATAAAGTGGGGGGGTGGGTGGGAGTCACCATCCTTTCAATGAACATTTACTATAGTCAAGGTAATGTTGGGGAACAAAGTGCCCCCCCCCCCCCTGCGGATGCTACGTCACTGCAAAGTTGGGATGTGGTTACTGATGTTCATCCAACATGTACATGGTCATGATGATGTATTGTTGGATAATTCACAATTTATTGCAAATTGGAAACCAAATTAAGTATTGTTTTTTTTTAAATTATGTCGGTCAATAGACGTATATTGTACCTTTTTTTAAGTATTAGGCACCTACAGTACCTGGCCATAAGTGAGTCATAATTTTATTTTTACACTATATATTTCATTGAAAAACCTATTTTCATAAAAACTTGTTGTGAAGTCAATTTTAGCTCAATTTTCATGATTTTTTCACTGAAACATGCAGAATTATTTAAATTTTCTTATCTTAAATGATAAACAAAATGATACTTAAACTATTGAGAATAAATCATAAAATATTGTCATGACAAAATTTTCTAACCTCAAATTACTATGATTTCTTAACAAATTGAAGTCTTAAAATTTTTGTTTTGCACTTGACCTGTGATTTCACAGTAATGCATAAAGATAAAACTATTTTGAAATAATGTGAAGAAACTATAACAAATTCTGCATTTTATGGTGTTTTAGACATTAAAAAGAAACAATAAATGACACTGCAAGAATATTTTACACCCATTCTCAATATAAGGGCACAAATGCCTCTCTGATTTTTAAAAAAATGAAGTTCAAGATAACAATTTTTCTATCAATTACCTTTGAAAGAAAGTATCTGAAGATTTTGTTTCCAGATTTTTTTCATCAAATTATAATACATGAAATAATAACAAGACGATAAAGTAGAGGGTAATTTTATTCAGAAATGTAGCTTGAAATGTACGTTACTCTTTCTTTAATGTCCAAAAAGATATGTCAAAAAAAATGTAGTCATTAAAATCACAATTGGAATATCTCATCTTAACACCAGCACATCCTACCAACTCTGTCAGCAACATATTTTCTCGGCATACGAACGTGCGTTTGATTTTTCCTTTCAAAAAACAATGGTTACTTTCTGATCCAGATGTGTAAAAACATTTTTTAAATATATGCTTTAAATTCTTCTCTCTGTTTTGTTAAGAGCGATCAGTTTGGAATCTTGTCATTTTTAATAGATACTGGAACCTAACATGTACATGTAGTAAAATTTTATTTTGTAGTTACTGTCTTTTTTAACATATATCCATGCCGATTTAGAAAACTATGTAAATGTAACGTACATTTCAAGATATATTTCTGTTTAATAAAAAGCTTAAAATTCATCTAAAATTCATCTAAAAATTCATCGTTTTGTTTCAGTTTATTCCAAAAAAGATTCTCTATGTACTTACATTGTGTTATATGTCACAATCACTACTATAAAGATACGATTGCCTCAGAATATGAGTAGGTAACGTACATTTCAAGCTTGTAATAATATGTAAATTAGTAATAAGAAAATATTGGAAAAAAAGCAATTATTGACATAAAAATCATATCAATGAAGCGTTTTAAGGCAGTAATATAAGAAATCATAATGTAACAAACGAGGTTATTGTCATCAACTACATGAATGTCACGTCACTTCGGTAACATTCATTTCACATATTATTGGGGAGTCCCCTCCACCTCAGTTCATAACCATTCTTTTGTGCTGTTTCGCTGAAATTGACACCGGTTGTAGCCTAGTTACTTCTAACTGTGTGCAAGGCTACAGACAAAAAAATATAAGAGTCAGATGTATTTTGCTATGATCTAACAAATGTTCGTGTTTGGCCATTGAAACTTAACATAAATCTATTCCGAATATATCCATCGACAGTCTTGTTAACAATTTCATTTAGTATGTTGCAACATCGTTTTTCAAAACACAAACATACGTGCTTTTTCAGCAGATCTGAAAAATATAACCCAAAATGCAATGATTCAAACAAAACTGAGTATTCAGTATTTGAAATGTACGTGACCGTCTTGTGTTCTGGGTTTATTTTTTTGTTTCTTTTTCTTTTCTTTTTGTTTTTTTTTTTTACCAATTATAAGCCTATGCATACCTTGTTTTAAATTATCAACAACAATTCAATTAATATTGACGAAAAGTCGCACATGAAAAGTAAACAAACTGCAAAAAGGTTGCCAAAGATGAATTTAAGACACTTAGAAATAAATTTTCTAGTATGTGGTAACAGTTTAAAACATTTACGAGGATTGGGGTGCATTTAGATGTGGCCAGTTGTCAAATGGATTGTAACGATAATTTTGTTTCGCGCGTGTAAACGCAATTCATTGACTAAATTAAAAAAAATGTCAGTTAGAAATACATAAAATGTACGTTACCATACGTAACGTACATTTCAAATATAAAAATCAATTCTCTTCCACAAGCATACGTTAGACGCGCAATATATTGATACTATTTGAACTTGCATATCATAAGAAATGCATCATACAGGTTTCGTATTCAGAAATATATACCAGGTATCAAAATTATATTACATAATAATTGACCTTAATATATATTTTTTCCTCAGCAGAGACGTTTCTTTTCATTAATTTTGGGATTTAGCCGACCTCCAACCTTTGAAACTTTCCTTGTGTACACATTCGAGTGTGTGAAAGTATTAGAATACATGAAAA
Organism: Saccostrea cuccullata; assembly: GCF_032062105.1. Classification (NCBI taxonomy): domain Eukaryota; kingdom Metazoa; phylum Mollusca; class Bivalvia; order Ostreida; family Ostreidae; genus Saccostrea; species Saccostrea cuccullata. Next base: position 23,319 of record NW_026925467.1, on the reverse strand, counting down.
TTCGTGCTAGATTCACTTAATTCGAATTTCATGGTAACGTACATTTCAGTCACGTACATTTCAAATGATCACTTTTCATGTAAAAAATAATTTTTAATTGTGTTAAGCAAAACGTCTTTGCCAGTTTACAGGATACAAGGGGTTGCTTATTCAGAGTCGTCTCATATTTTCTACTTAATATGTATTCTTAATGGAAGAATATAGGTAACGTACATTTCTTTCTTATCTCTACGATTGAAAATGTCTTTCATTCCGTAAACATATTTATAAAAGTTGCTGAAGTTGTTCAATTTCATGTTACATTATCTAAGTAGGAGTAATTAATCCTTTGAAATTTCAAATTTAGCCCATCAATAAATAAAGGAGAACAAAACTATCAGGTGTATAATCTTTGTGTTTGCTTGTAATGTGGTTGAAATAGAATTAAGCGACAGGGACATTGCACAATAAAAATTATTTATTATCACAAAGAAAATGTATTTATTGTTATGAAAAGAAATATATATGATACAAGGTTTAACTTATCAGAAAATTTTTACTTGAGAATCAAAACTATATATTACACAGAGGGGATTCAGAATAATATTTGCCTCGGCGACAGTAACGTACATTTCAAATAGGCTACTATATTTGAATTTGGAACTCCTTAAATACCCTTTCAGATCGATAATTATATGAATTTTTATTCATTGTTATATGACTATTTATAATGTTGATTTAAAAATAACATCAGTGGTATTTCCTTTAAATGAAAATGAGGCGACATCATTTGAGCCCTTATATTGAGAATGGGTGTTTAGAAAAATGTGTGTTTCCTAATGAAATATATAGTGGAAAAATAAAATTATGACTCACTTATGGCCAAGTACTGTAGCGAGGTGACATTATACCTTCAATATTCGCTATGTTTAGAGAAAATTCAAGATAGAGATAATGCTAATTCATTCTCCTAGGCCCTAACATGCGAGTATCCTTTATTGCCGAAAAATACCACATTTTTCTTTGACATATCCAAAATATAAGTTTTTTCTGCTACACCAGTCCGGGCTAAAAATAAACCCCGTCCATGACCTTGGGTAAACATTGCCGCTTATATCATTTCCTGATTATTCACCAACTAATCGCTAAACGAACCAACAACTTTAAAATTAATGACAATTAAAGGTCGAAAAATGTCTTGAATCTAAAATAATTCAATCAGAAACGCAATTTGAATGTCTTATTTTAAACTTTTGCTGGCCTATTTTTTTCGATGTTGCTACGACCTCTTGCGTTAAAATAACATGTGCTTTGTCGGAACTGACAATGACCGAAACACTATTTTTCCAAGTGAACGCAGTATCATGAAATAATAGAGAGAAAAGTATAAACCTCATCCGCTGCAGGGATTTGGAAAACACCTGTTTAACCAGTTTTTGCATGTATTTTGCTTGTGCACGTGAACCAGCCTTCAAAATTTCCTTGCAGTTGCAACTTGGTGGGCGGAGTTCTGTGGTTAACTGGTTAAAGCCGAGAGACTAGAGCGCAATGGTGTACTTAAACATCGATCACAGTAACTTGATGTCATTGGTCAGTGTCATTTGGATAAGAAAACTCTTTAAAAATCTTCTTCTCAAGAACAACAAAGCCATGATTGGTCATATTTTAATGGAAGCATCCCCAGGACTGATATTTCTGCTTTTTCCTAGCCAGAATGCTCAGGTGAGCACATTTTCATTCATTTCCTGATAAGTATTTTGAATTTCAGGTAAATATCAGTATCTCGAACATGGGATATCTAGAATACCCCGCTTATGTCGAAGTCGATAGCCGGTCCCTGCCGATTTCTCTATATTTATGATTTAAAAGACACCTGATATCTCGAATACCCCGCTCATGTAGAAGTATATTTAAAGTCCCAGGCCTTTTTTTTACCTGGCTTATCTCGAAGTGCAGTGAATTTTTCGGTCTTCTGAACACACCTGGGGTCATGACTTAATTAAAACATTCTCACCAGTGGCTATTAATACTTGATATCGCAATTACTTAACTTTAGCGGAACTCTTTCGTGAAGGAGGTAGGAATCGTCTGTTGGGTGGGGACAATTTGCTATTTAATACAATGCAAGATCGATTATTGTAGCATAATTTATAAGGACAGATAAGATAAAAAATCCCGGTGGAATACCTCGCTAAACAATCGCTGAACCGGTCTAATATATTTTATAATATAAAATATATTTTACCAACACCAACTTGGGTGTTTGGTGTACATTAAGTCTACGACGCATAAAACTAACCTGACTTCGCTGCAGTTTAACTCTGTATGTATTAAGAATTTAATACAGACAGTATTACCGATATTGCAATTAATTATATACTCTGTATGATTAAAGATCGTAATTTCATAAAACACCAATTTTTTTCACGATAAACTTAAATAAAACAGTCAAGTTGCATTGCATAATGCACAGAGCAATGATTGATTACATTCATGTTTATCTGCATACAGATAACCTTGACCGCCATTTGCATTGTAAGTTTCGTAAAGTACATGTTCCTTATTGTTATGCCCCCTGTCAGGTTGTCTCTCTATAATCCTTACCCTACTATTCTCGCATAGTGGTCTAAGAATTAATATAGTGTAAACATACTATGCCGAAAAAGTGCAGGACTTTATTTACTGAACAAAATCTTCATTTCACACAACCCTGATCGAACTCACGACCATGAGATTGTCAGTCCGATGCCTTATCAATTAGGCCACAGAAACGATCATTGATTGGTGGTATTTTATTATTAAAAAATATCTAAACTTAATTTATACAAATGACACAAAAGGGAAGAAATAGACAAATTTTATTTAAAAACAGTTATATTTTTCTATGGAACCTTAGATTAATGTATGTAACAAAGTTTCAAACTAATAACATACAGATTGTTAGATGAACTGATTTCATAGGGTCATTAAAACGCTTTTTTATATGACGCTTGATTGAAGGATGTTAAAGAAAATTATCAATGAGAATCGATGTCTGCAAACAAATAAGTCTTACTAACAAAACAGAAAATTAAGATGAGTTGCTTTTGGACAGAAAATCCCGACTTATTTAGAGAAATACTAGTAACCAAAATAACTACTGTAAACCAAATTTTATTCGCGACGACTTTATTTCGCAATTTACTGGGAGCAAAGTTGTTCGCAATGATTAATTTTCGCGATCAAGCCTTTTTTGGAACTATTTTTATGAGAAAAAAAACTTTAAGGACCTGATCGCGGCGAGAAATATTCGCGATGACAAGGCTCTCGCGAACCTCGCGAAAATTTTTTGCACGCGAATAAAAGTTTGTTTACAGTAAGCATGCAACCAATTTTGGCATAAAGATTTAGCAGTCTTCAATAAAACTTTTCAAACTAACTGGCCAGTCGGATCAGTGAACTTTCAAAATGTACTGCCCCACCAAAATTTTAACTGGCCCCTTAATGAAAAAATAAAATAAATACATTTTTATAACTGTAAATTAATACGTTTACGCACTTCAACTTTTGAAATGCCGCCATTTTTCGTCCTTTGTTGTGTTTTGGTCAGTTGTTCGTTGGAAATTCGCACATTTTTGCGCATGTCTAGTTAATAGTTACTAGCTAGTTCCTGTTCCAGTTGTTACGTAAATCATCCATGTTATAATAATACGATTCAACAACACGTGTTTGTTCTCATTTTATATATTAATGAAATTTAAAGAAGTAAGTCAGTTAAAATATATATTGACTGCGTATGATGTTTAAAATCAACAAGCCCATCGGACTTCTTGAATTTTGATTTTCACTGACCCGACATCAAAATTCACTGGCCTCGGTCTTCAAAGTTTTTGTGAAGACTGTGTTTCAGGAAAAAGTCAAATGGATTGCTGCAAAAATAATTACAACAGTCAGCATAATAATACATTGGATAGTGTTGCATTATGCATGTGCTATGCCTAAATAGTAGGCAGGGTTTGACACATAGTGCACTCGCCAGACCATGTGTCAAACCCTGCCTACTATTTAGGCATAGTTCATGCATAATGCAACACCATTATGCGAGGGTTGTCCCAAAAAGTCGTGGACAATGTTTATAATTTTTGTAGTGTATTTGTGAAATGCAAATTGTGTTCCGAGTGTTGGATAGCCATGAGCCAAACTTCGACTTGAAAATGTATTTTAAATCAGATCTGGAAATGTTTTAATTTTAATTATTTTTTACAGAAATTTTCACTGCGGCAGAATAGTGCAAACTGTTTTTGGGTGATGGATTTAATATTAATTAACCTACTTCAAGCTTTGAATAAAAAAGTCCAAAGAATTTTTCCAAAAATAAAATTATGTCATTTAATTCAAGTTTTGTTAAAAATCAAACAGATTCGATGCAGACACTCTGTTCAGGATTAACTTAAATCTCCAAGTTCATTTTGTTATTTGCATGTACATTAAATCATATTAATGTATTTGTTTTATTTCCCTTTTGTGTTTACCTGTAACTGTCCATTCTGTTTGTTTTTAATTGTCCATTCTTTTTGAATAAAAAAGTCCAAAGAATGGACAGTTTTCCAAAAAGAACGGAACCTACAGGTGACTTAATGGATTGTTGGGGGAGTTACATGTAGCTCAACATTACGCTAGAGAATGGTCCAACACAAACAAAAGGTTTACGTCACAATCATGTTTTAAAAATAATGCCTATAAAGAACAGCTCACCATTGTACAAGTATAGATAACAACACGAGCGAGGATCTTTATTTATTTATGCAAAAGGTGTTTTATTTTCAAAAGGCTTGATCATGAAAGTTAATTATCGCAAACAAGATTACGCCCGATAAATTGCTAAAAAAAATATCCCTGCAAATAAAAGTTGGTTTACAGTAAATTGTGTTTTGTCGAATCCACAACCCTGTCGAGTCTACAACAGCTTTATTAATTAATTCATAGATTTTCAAAGAAATGTAACATGAGTCATGACTACAGTCCCTGAAACGTTCTACTTTCCCACCTGAACGGTGAGCGAACGCTGAACGAATAGTGAACGAACGGTGAACGAACGCAGAGCGAACGGTGAGTGAACGATGTGTGAACACTGAACGCAACTTGGTGAACGATGTGTGAACGGAGAACGGTGAGTGAACGCAGAACGCGAACGGAGCGCAAACGGTGAACGGTGAACGATCGGTGAACGCAAGATGAACGATTTATTCGGAATGCCTCAGATTTTTTTCCTTGCATTTAAACTATTCTGTTGTATTCTAATGTTAGATGCTAAAATATAAATAAACAATAAATAAATAAGTGAATAAATAATTAAAACATTTTTTTCCGCACATACGTATGATTTTTTAATTAAAGATTTTGATAACAAGATTTTTATTGCCGTAAAACATGTGAAATTGTTACTGAACACGTGTAGTATAAAAGATAAAATTTATCTACTAATAAGATAAATCTGTTTATTCTTTTAACTAATTGAAAAATGTGGACTTCAGAAGATAAAACTACTACTTATAGAATGAATTTATTACACTGTACCACAGTTGTAAAAACTTTATACTATATATTTCGATGACACGGGGATTCCGTGTAAAATAACGATTTTTTTATTAATTTACAAAGGTCGGTTGACGTATTGCATTAATACACCCGTATTTAAAATTTTAATGCAATAATATTATATGTGTATTTGTTATTTTCATTTTTATACCCCCCGCAAACGAAGTTTAGGGGGGGGTATATTGGAATCACCATGTCCGTCTGTCCGTCTGTCTGTCTGTCCGTCTGTCCGTCTGTCTGTAGACGAGATTTTGTCTGGACCATTACTCAGAAACTATTGGAAGGATTTGTCTGAAAAGTTGTACACATATTATTCACCATATGAAGTTGTGCACCTGATATTTTTCATCTTGATTGGATTATTATTTTGAATTTTACAGGTGTTTTTTCATTTTTATTTTGTGGTTTTTTTGGACCGTTTCTCAGAAACTATTGCAAGGATTAATCTGAAAATTTGTACAATTATTATTCTTCATATAAAGTTGTGCACCTGAAATTTTCAACTCTTTTTGTTCATTTTTCTGCATTTTACAGGGTTTTTAAAATTTTAATTGACTTGTTCATTTTGGGCTCATGTATAAGGTTTGAGACATAGAATCTAGAATATCTGTACAGAAACGTGAACTACAGCTTAAAACTACTCATAAAAACTTTAAAAAAAAGAAGCATCAAGTGTTAAAAACAGTTTTTACATTGCACAGAAGATAATGTAATTTCATTTGTCTCTGGGGAATAATGACTGGACATGCATCCAGTTAAAGATAAATTAATGAGTTTGGTGTTGGAAGTTGTTTAGTCATATCTCTTATCAAGTGTGTGTGTGTTATCAAATCTTCAGGGAATAAGGCACAAGAATTAAAGATCTCTCTTCTCTTATTCTCTTAATTGTAATTTATTGTCTGTCAAAACACTTCATTACTGGATGACCAGTTCTTTATTTTCAAAATGCATTTCAAATTGATATATCAAGATTAATTTGATTTTGTATAATGGTTTTTTTTTTTCAACAATCAGTTTGCAGAGTGACATAACACATAATTATGTTCCCCAAACGAAGTTGGGGAACATATTGTTTTTACTCTGTTTCTTATTAAGGTCTTCCGTCTCCAACGGAAGACCTTCTTGTTATTCTTCGGTTTCTTTTTCCCTATTATTATTATTCTTACCAATTTTGTGCACGCGATTTCTCGTACACTACTGGGCCGATTCTCATGAGACTTTCACATCTGATAGGTACTGATCTGAACCTTATTGGAAATTTTTTTTGTTGATGAAGTCACTTCCGGTCGTGAGTTATCTACAATTTCCTGATTTTAAAATGCAATTTTGTCTGAACTTAGTAGCGAATACTGCTTAAGATATCAACGGGAGACTTATTTGAGATGATAGTTTATGACTTATAGCGTTGCAGAATCGCCTTTTCGTGCATCGTCAGTACTTCCGGTCGATACCGGAAACGAATTTAAAAAACGCAATTTTTGAACTTTTCTTTTTTAATATTTTTGTTTTTGATTTGAATAGAGACCCTTTTGCAGAAGCGAAATATGTAATTTGTTTGAAAATCGAAAAAGCCAATCTCGAGATATTTGCATTTGAAAACGCGAAGCGGCGATCCCAATGGCTAAATGGTTAGCGCGTTGGATTGTCACGCGGGCGACCCGGGTTCGATCCCCCATATGACCAAAAAATTTTATCATTTTTTCTGCTCGATTTTTCGATATTTTTCAATTTTAGACCATTTGGAACAATATCTTATAAACTTTTAGGCATATCTTGCGTAATTAGGGGTCACAAGGGGTCAGAATGTCAAATCTTTGACGCTTTATATCTCAAAAAGGGGGAATATTTTGAAAAGCAATATTGAACAAAAGATGCTCAGAATAATGTTCTTAACAATATGCATACTTTGAATTTTTGTAAAACGGCCCCATTAAGGACTTGTAAGAGTGGCCCCTAAATATTTCCATTTAGCATATCTCCACAACGAATAGAAATCTCTGAATAAGTGTTGAACAAAAAATCTTTAAAATCACAAGACCTTTCATTTGATATCAAGAAAATGGGGCTGACCCCTCAAATTAGGGGCTCAGAGGGGCCAAAAGTCTTTTATCTATAACTCTCTAATGATCAATATTTTGTTATACATTACTGAAGCAAAAGTATTTATCTTAAAGATTTGCAACAATATATGATACAATTTGGATCATATGTGACGTAATAAAGGGGTCACAAGGGGCCAGAATGTCAAATCTTTGTCGCTTTATATCTCGAAAAGGGGGAATATTTTGATAAGCAATATTGAACAAAAGATGGTTAGAATAATGTTCTCAACAATATGCATACTTTGAATTTTTGTAAAACGGCCCCATTAAGGACTTGTCGGAGTGGCCCCTAAATATTTCCATTTAGCATATCTCCACAACGAATAAAAATCTCTGAATAAATGTTGAACAAAAAATCTTCAAAATCACAAGACCTTTCATTTGATATCAAGAAAATGGGGCTGACCTCTCAAATAAGGGGCTCAGAGGGGCCAAAAGTCTTTTATGTATAACTCTCTAATGATCAATATTTTGTTATACATTACTGAAGCAAAAGTATTTATCTTAACGATTTGCAACAACATATGATACAATTTTGATCAAATGTTACGTAATAAAGGGTCATAAGGGGCCAGAATGTCAAATCTTTGACGCTTTATATCTCGAAAAGGGGGAATATTTTGAAAAGCAATATTGAACAAAAGATGGCCAGAATAATGTTCTAAACAATATGCATACTTTGAAATTTTGTAAAACGGCCCCATTAAGGATTAGTAGGAGTGACCCCTAAATATTTCCATTTAGCATATCTCCACAACGAATAGAAATCTCTGAATAAGTGTTGAATAAAAAATCTTCAAAATCACAAGACCTTTCATTTGGTATCAAGAAAATGGGGCTGAACCCTCAAATAAGGGGCTCAGAGGGGCCAAAAGTCTTTTATCTATAACTCTCTAATGATCAATATTTTGTTATACATTACTGAAGCAAAAGTATTCATCTTAACGATTTGCAACAACATATGATACAATTTTGATCAAATGTTACGTAATAAAGGGTCACAAGGGGCCAGAATGTCAAATCTTTGACGCTTTATATCTCGAAAAGGGGGAATATTTTGATAAGCAATATTGAACAAAAGATTGTCAGAATAATGTTCTAAACAATATGCTTACTTTGAAATATTTTTAAACAGCCCCATTAAGGACTTGTGGGGGCGGCCCCTAAATGTTTCCATTTAGCATATCTCAGCAACAAAAAGAAATCTCTGAATAAGTGTTGAACAAAAATTCTTCAAAATCACAAGACCTTTCATTTGATATCAAGAAAATGGGACTGACCCCTCAAATTAGGGGCTCAGAGGGGCCAAAAGTCTTTTATCTATAACTCTTGAATGATCAATATTTTGTTATACAAAAGTATTTATCTTAACGATTTGCAACAATATATGATTTGATCGTATGTTACTTAATAAGTGGTTACAAGGGGCCAAAATGATATATTTTTATGATTTACGTCTCAAAAAGAAGGAGTATTTTTATAAGCCATATTGAACAAAAGATGTTCAGAATATTGTGATAAAAAACAGAAACTTTAAAATTAATGAAGGAAAACTTATTGACATTCTCTGTTAACGAATATCTCAGTCAAAATCACATCTCATCTTATCGAGAAATTCAACGGAAGACCTACTCGTTGCTCGCAACGAGATCTCATCTAGTTATTATTATGTTCCCCAAACGAAGTTGGGGAACATATTGTTTTTACTCTGTTTCTTATTATTATTATTATTATTATTATTATTTTTCTTCTTCTTCTTCCTGGGTACTTTTTTGTCCGGGAATGATCTCGTAAACTATACATCCGACTAAGGTGAAATGTTTTTAGGGTCAGTAGACATGTTATGTAGATTTGCGAAATGAAGGTCATTTTGCGCGCACGTGCTTGCAAGAGCGTGCACGTGCAACATGTGAAATGACCGATTTAATTGATATAGGCGTAACTTTTAAAATTTTCGATGAAATGCTTTGAAACTTATAATATAAGGATATATTAGAAGCATAGACAATATGACATGGTCAAAATAGCAAGATCTCACGCGCATGCACGTGCGCTTCGTTCTGATTGGCTGAAACTAAAGTCTCAATATCTTTCTTGTTTTTTGACGAAATCCTTTGAAATTTTGAAAATAGCCATGCATTAGTATATCCTACAACATGATATATAGCAATTATCATGAAAACACGTGCATGCACGTGCGCTGCAATCTGATTGGCTTACACTTTAAATAGCTATAACTCCCTTGATTTTCAACCAAACAGGATGGGATTTGGAACATAGATAGATATACTGGACTAATACAAGAAAATATGGTCACCATGCACATGCACACACGTGCATGTACGTGCGCTGCAATCTGATTTGCTGAAACTTTAACAGCTATAACTCCCTTGGTTTTCAACCAAACGGGGTGAGATTTAGAAGACTGATAGATGTAACGGACATCTACAAGAAGATATGGTTACCATGCTCATGTATGCACGTGCGTGCATGTGAAATGAGCAAAATCAAAAAAACACTTGAATGAGCGTATCTTTTTAATACTTTTGGATTAAATACTTTAATATTTAGTATATTTAGATATATAGATTGTGTAGACAAGATGATATGGTCATTACGCACATGCATTCACATGCGCATGGGTGCAATGCTAAAATTTGAATGAACTTTGTACACTTCTAGGTAAACGTTGTTAAAGTCTCAAATGCATCGAGTTTGTCTTATTTAATGAAGCTTACAGGGAATATGGCACCAAAAGGGAGTTGGGGAGCGTTTGGGGAACATCTGTAACGGTCCCCGTTACAATTAGCACTAGTTATTATTATTATTATTATTTTTCTTCTTCTTCTTCCTGGAACTTTTTTGTCCGGGAATGATCTTGTAAACAGTTCGTCCGATGTAGGTAAAACCTTTTTGGGGTTAGTAGACATGTTATGTAGATTTGCGGAATCAAGGTCATTTTGCGCGCACGTGCTTGCAAGAGCGTGCACGTGCAACACGTGAAATGACCAATATAATAGATATAGCCACAACTGTTCTATTTTTAAATGAAATGCTTTGAAACTCATAATATGAGGATATATTAGTAGTATAGACATGACGGCATGGTGAAAATAGCAAGATCTCACGCGCATGCACGTGCACTACGCTCTGATTGGCTGCAACTAAAGTCTCAATATCTTTCTTGTTTTTTGACGAAATCCTTTGAAATTTTGAACATAGCCATGCATTAGGATATCCTACAACATGAAATAAAGCAATTATCATGAAAACACGTGCATGCACGTGCGCTGCAATCTGATTGGCTGAAACTTTAAACAGCTATAACTCCCTTGGTTTTCAACCAAACAGGATGGGATTTGGAACATAGATAGATATAATGGACTTCTACAAGTAGGTATGGTCACCATGCACATGCATACACGTGCGTGCACATGTGCTGCAATCTGATTGGCTGAAACTTTAAACAGCTATAACTCCCTTAGTTTTCACCCAAACGGGGTGGAATTTAGAACATAGATAGATGTAATGGACTTCTACAAGAAGGTATGGTCACCATGCTCATGTATGCACGTGCGTGCACGTGAAATGAGTAAAATCAAACATACACTTGAATGAGCGTATTTTTTTTAAAAAATAATTTTGGATTAAATACTTTAATATTCAGTATGTTAAAAATATAAATTGTGTAGACAAGACGATATGGTCATGACGCAAATGCATTCACATGTGCACGCGTGCAATGCTAAAGTTTAAATGATTTTTGTACACTTCTTTGTTTATGTTGTTAAAATCTCAGATGGATAGAGGTTGTCTTATTTAATGAAGCTTACAGGGAATATGGCACCAAAAGGGAGTTGGGGAGCGTTTGGGGAACATCTGTAACGGTCCCCGTTACAATTAGCACTAGTTGCAATATATTTTTATACGCCCGTCTTAAGACAAATTTTATTATGTTATAGGCTTCGTGTCTGTCTGTCTGTCCGTCTGTCTAGCTGTCCGTCCGTCCGTCTGTTAGCTTTTCTCGTGTCCGGCTCATAACTTTAATACTATAAGGCCTAGAGTTATCAAACTTTGTCATCTGATACATCTTGGGTAGAAGGTGTGTCGCGCACAAAAAGTATGTCGCTCTGACCTATAATTAAAAAGTTATAGCCAAATATGGAAAAATCCTGTCCGGTCCATAACTAGAAAACTATAAGACTTAGAATCATCAAACTTGGCCAGTTTATGCATCTTAGGTAAAAGGTGTGTCGCGACCTATTTCAAGGTCACTGTACATGTGACCTTTAATTTAAGTGGAATTTTTAAAAAAAAAATTAAATTTTTTCTCTTCATTTACACATTCAGAATAATGTAAAATTATTGCACTAACCTTATTAGAAAAATGTTAAATCAAGAAAATACTTATTTTTTAGCATATACTTGACAGCAAATCTATAACAAATATAGAGTATGTTAGAGAAATTCCACCACTCCCATGAGTCTAATTATCAAGCACTGGTCAAGAAGAATGATAACAGAAAATTGCATGACAATTTAGAGAGAGAAATTAATGAGTTTAGTGTGAGGAGTAGCTGTAAGAGCATCGGTGCTATATCCCTTGAGTATTGGGCCAAATGGGTAAGCCTGTTGGATTAAAAATAGCTCTTGTTAGGTAGCCGAAGTTTGAAAATGAGTTTGATGAGAAGTAATTAAAACAAATTTGATATTGCATATTAACTATTTTGATATTACATAATATTATGAACTTAAAAATTAATTTTATGGTGGTAGGGGTGGAATCTGCATGTCCACATGAATTGCATATTAACAATTAACTGTCTGACATTAAATCCAAAAAAAAAATCATTGATGTTTTATATCTTTTAAAAATGTTTTATTGTAGATAGTGCAGATCGAATAATCTTTTGGGAGTAATGAGTAGACAAGCATCCAGTTAAAGATTAATTAATGTGTTCAATTTAGGAATCTCTTTCATTTCTTCAGAGCATGGTCTAATCTGTATCCTTCGGGAATTAGAAGAAGAGCTGTTGGTCAGTTTATATTTGATGGCCAGTCTTTTATTTCCAAAATTAATTAGGTGTAGATTAAGTTGTGAAGACTAATTTGATATTTTTAAATATGATAGGCATTTGGCAAGGTATAGAAATCTATGAATGATGCAATATTTGTTATAATTAATGCCTACACCACAGGAGATATTTTAAGGTGTGTAAAAATCATTGAAATCTAAAAATCAAGGTTGACATGATTTGCCTGCACTTTTAACTGTTTAAGATACATTGTAATTGTATTTTTTTTGACGGGCGTATCATGCTGTGGCGTGGCACTTTATTTTAATGCAGTAATAAAGAAAAATTAAATGAAAAAAATTTTTTTAAAAATGTTACAATGGAATTACAATGTATTAGTATTGATGTTTCATTTGTTTGCACCTCCGTTTCATTCATTAAGAAACATGATGAGCAATTATATTTCACTGCAAATTTTTTAAAGTAAATTGTGAACATCTCTAGATCCATAAAGTATTTTTGAATTGGCACCTTCTCTGAAAAACCCAGCGGGGGGTATTTGTCCCTATTGGACAGTTCTAGTTTATGATTATTTTTTTTTAGCAAAGTTTTACATGTAAATGTATATCTGAAGACATTTCCCGACCGTGATTATACTCGGACAAGATAATGGAAACAGGTATTCAAATTATTTGTAATAGATTAGATTTTCAGAACTAAATAAATAATATAAATGTCGTCAGATTTTATTTAACAGGAGAGAGAGAGAGAGAGAGATGTAAGACCCCCTGGATTCTCAGATATCTGTTGCATCGAATAAAAATTCGTATCATTTATTTTCTAATATTCCAAGCAGTCAAAGTAAATATTTTTTTGAAGATTAAGAAATCTATTCGACAGTAAGGTTTAAGCGTCGGCTTTTATTTTCCTTCGTCAAATTCACACAATTCACTCGAAGTGCACGTGCTTTTCCTGTCAATCAAAATAATTCGACACTATGGAGGTGTTGAAATCTCGCTTCACCGAACATGCCGAAGTCAAAGAGTCACTTAGTATTTCAAAGAAGTTTTAACATTTTTGACATCATTTCTACATTTGATTTTCTCTTTTCTACGGAAAAATAAATAAATAATGGTAATGCATGTATATACCTGGAAGGATTAAGTTTGAAATTTAATCCCTGCCAAATCAAAATACCACTGTCGGCACATGTATATTGTATATAATAATTGTTTTGATGTTTAAATTATGAATGATCTTTTTGTGTTACAATACACATTGAATATTAGGCCAAACAAAAAAATAACTTTGTTTACTGTTACATGCTGAAATAAAATAGGGTCGGTAGGTAGGAATTTTTTTTTTATTTTATTGAATTTTTTATACACAAATTCACATGGATTGGAATTACAATTTAACAGTTTTACCATTGTATGGTGCCTTACTTTTGTTTGGGCTTGTAATATGGGTGGTAGACAATATAATCTTTCTTGCCAACTGCCTTACAACTCAGAGGTGTGCAATTAAAAAAAATCAAGTACTAAACCCACAGGCTTGTAACAGCAATAAAGTTACTAGTCCGAAGTTAAAAGTGACCAGTCCAAATAAAGGGGCAAAACATTGTAAAAACTAATATTTTAAAAAGTTCATTGTTGAGAAAGCCAGGGTTATAAGCGTTCCTTTTAAAGTTGAAGTTTAAAAATTTTAAGAAATTATCTTCTTTTCTGAACATATTGCACTAGTCTAACTTATCTAAAATGAAGCAAAAATCATTTTATTTTCATTTCAAACCATTAAGTATAATTGATAGATACATATTAAAGTTTAATCACATAACACTTAGCTATCAGTTGATTGGGGGATCGTATATAATTGAGAGAGATATCTGCATTTATTTACCATTAACAGAGGAACTTCGGATTAGGAAAAAACGATCGTTTTCACGTTTTTTAAGTAAATAAGTCAGGTAGTACTGCAAAATAGATGAGATTAAAGTGATTTAAGAACAGTAGGAGCATGCTGCCTCGAAAATTTTCATTAGTTGGAAATTAAATAGCAAAACAATGAGTGAAAATACTGTTTGTGTTTTTCATGTTTTTATACATGCATAATTTTAATTGTATTTTTACTACCCCCAAAAAACGGTGGCACCGGGCGTTGGTCGATGCTAGTTGCACACCCCTGCAACTGCCACGCAATGGTAAGCAAATTGCAACGAATTCATTGATGTAGAAATTGGACTCAATGGTTTATTTTCTGTACTTTCAATTTCGATTTCAAAGATGAATGTAAAAGTTAAACTGACCGGCCAGTAACTTCCGGATTTTTATGACGAAAAAAAGTTTGGGTCGGCGATTAAAATTAGGGTCGGTCGGGTAACCGTAAACAGACATATTTTTTTGTTACGCCTTAATTAATATATACTGAAAATACTAACTAAGAATTTGAGTTCGGGAGAAAAAGCACCCGGGAGGGGGGGGGGGGCTCTTAATCATACTAAATGGCAAACATATTATTAAGTTACGGTGAAAGAAGGTTTTTTTTTCCTTACTAATTATACACTTTATATACATGAAGTAGAACAAAAATTCTAATGTACAACATTTTAAACAGTTGGTCTTTTCTAAAATTTAAAATCACACTATCAATTTAATTCACTCTACAAATATTTAATAAACTGAATATCTGCAGTACTATTCATAATTTTCAGACCTATAAGTAGTTATATCATGGTTTCGTGCATTTTTTTCTTTAAATACGTGTGAGAAATAATTTTTTTTGTGTGTGTGTATTTTTGTCTTGTCAAAGACTTGGATCATTATCCATCCATTAGCGATTTTTCGTCTTTTATATTACAACTAAATGCCACGCTTGAAGTATTTTTACATTGCCCTTATTTGAATTTAATATTTTAGCATCGTTTTACTTACATGTAGGTTCTTAATGTTTTATTTTCCATGGAAAATTTATGGATAAAGTAACAGCTAAGTTAAATTAATAGAAATATAAATATCATAGATACTTTTTGCAGTGAAAAAATTATTCTTAAAACACGATATCTTTAATAGTTATTTAATTAAATAATGTGTAAATCCTTACCATCCAAAAGATAAATCCGTTCACTCCGGAGTTCCGAATGACAAAAAAGACTGAACGATAAGTGAACGGTGAACGCAAGGTGAACGCAAAGTAAACGGAATGAAGAGCGAACGGTGAACGTTTTGTGAACGGTGAACGCAAAACTGTGAACGGAGAGCGAACGGTGAACGCACGCTGAACAAACGGTGAGCGAACAGAAAAATGGGAAAGTAGAACATTTCAGGGACTGTACAACTGATCATCACTATACATAGGCGTCGGAACCGGGGGGGCTAGGGGGGGCTTAGCCCCCCCACTTTTTTTTCCAAATATATACTTAATATAGACATTGAACGTATCTTCGTAGGTTTAGCCCCCCCACTTTCCACAGATAGGTTAAAAATTGGGAAAGTGGTGGTGTTTGGAGAATGAATTTCGAACTCCCCCCCCCCCCCCCCCCCCCCCCCCCACGAAATAGGATTTTTGCGATTTGGGAAATGGAAATTTCCTTTTTTTTTTTTTTTTTTTTTTTTTTTTTTTTGCTTGTCAGGTTTTCTGTGAAGGTACAAAATATTTTTTTACACTTAGCCCCCCCACTTTCAATTTGCTTCCGACGCCAGTGCTATAGTTATCTAAATATTCAATTCAAACATTGAAGGTTACAATTAAAGCTTACTGAAATATAGCTTAAGACTTATTTCCAGTCTGATTTTAAATACATGTATTGTAAGTCAATATGTAACATATGGTGTTTAAACTGAATAAGTGGAAACTGAAGAAGATATCAAGATGTTAATTAAAGTCAAGTTCTAACTTCTACACTGTAAGTAAAGCAGTTGTAATGCAGACACTACAGTAATAACTATGTACATGTGTATACCAAAGTCATTTTTAGCTCACCTCGACGAAGTCGAGATGAGCTTATGCTATACCCCCGGCGTTGGCGTCGGCGTCGGCGTCCCAGGTTAAAGTTTTAGGAGCAAGTCCATTCCCAAGTAACTATAAGCCCTATCTGAACCAAACTTGCATGGATGATGCATCTAGGGATGTACACTACCAGACTTGCTTCGGATGCTGGATCTGACCTACATTTTCTAGATGAGTGACCAGGTTAAAGTTTTTGGAGCAGGTCCATTCCCAAGGAATTATAAGCCCTACCCAGACCAAACTTGCATGGATGATGCATCTAGGAATGTACACTACCAGACTTGCTTCGGATGCTGGATCTGACCTACATTTTCCAGATGAGTGACCAGGTTAAAGTTTTTGGAGCAGGTCTATTCCCAAGGAACTATAAGCCTTTCCTGAACCAAACTTGCATGGATGATGCATCTAGGGATGTACACTACCAGACTTGCTTCGGATGCTGGATCTGACCTACATTGTCTAGATGAGTGACCAGGTTAAAGTTTTTGGAGCAGGTCCATTCCACAGGAACTATAAGCCCTATTTGGACCAAACTTGCATGGATGATGCATCTAGGGATGGACACTACCAGACTTGCTTCGGATGCTGGATCTGACCTACATTTTCATTCCCAAGTAACTATAAGCCCTACCTGAAGCAAACTTGCATGGATGATGTATCTAGGGATGTACACTACCAGACTTGCTTCGGATGCTGGATCTGACCTACATTTTCATTCCCAAGTAACTATAAGCCCTACCTGAAGCAAACTTGCATGGATGATGTATCTAGGGAGGGACACTTCCAGACTTGCTTCGGATGCTGGATCTGACCTACATTTTCATTCCCAAGTATTTAAAAGCCCTTCCTGAATCACATTTGCATGGATGATGCATCTAGGGATGGACACTACCAGACTTGCTTCGGATGCTGGATCTGACCTACATTTTCATTCCCAAGTAACTATGAACCCTATTTGGACCAAACGTGCATGGATGATGCATCTAGGGATGGACACTGCCAGACTTGCTTCGGATGCTGGATCTGACCTTTATTTTCATTCCCAAGTAACTATAAGCCCTACCTGAACCAAACTTGCATGGATGATGCATCTAGGGATGGACACTACCAGTCTTGCTTAGGATGCTGGATCTGACCTAAATTTTCATTTCCAAGTAACTATAAGCCATACCTGAACCAAACTTGCATGGATGATGCATCTAGGGATGGACACTACCAGACATGCTTCGGATGCTGGATCTGACCTACATTTTCATTCCCAAGTAACTATGAGCCCTATTTGGACCAAACTTGTATAGATGATGTGTCTAGGGATGGTCACTACCAGACTTGCTTCAGATGCTGGATCTGACCTACATTTTCATTCCCAAGTAACTATAAGCCCTAGCTAAACCAAACTTGCATGGATGATGCATCTTAGGATGGACACTATCAGACTTGCTTGGGATGCTGGATCTGACCTATATTTTCCATACAAGAGACCAGGTTAAAGTTTTGGGAACAGATCAATCCGAATGAACGTGAAGTCTTTGATATCTGCAGTTTTAACAGTTATGAATATTTGTTTACACAGTACATGTTTTTCACACTAAACGCATAGAAATGTATATATGCCATGTAGAGGGTTAAGCACAAATTGCAAGAATATTGTTGTTGGGATGAATACTTAATATTAAGAAAATATGATGTAGGATTTGCATTACTTAAACTGATAACATTCGTCGAGGTGAGCTTCGTAATCTTTGATTACCTATGTTAAATTATTATCATGATTATTTTCACTTTTTTTCAAGAAATATCGCTGAAATGTAAAACACTTCTCTGACTTAAATTTAGACCCTTTTATAATAAAGTTTGTTAACTGGACTTAGATAACAAATGGTGATTTTTAGCTCTACTGGTCAGAGACCAGAAGAGCTTATGCGATAGTAATGCATCCGGCGTCCGTCCGTCTGTCTGTCTGTCTGTCCGTCTGTAAACAATTTTTCAAAACGCTACTCCTCCTACAATTTTAGTTTGATTTCAGTATAACTTGGCACACAAGTAGACTACACTAAGATACATAGAATAGTGCATCGGTTTTTGATTTCGATGAACGGTGTTGCCATGGTTACTAAAAATAGAATTTTCTGTGAAATTCCTTAAAAACGCTACTCCTTCTACAGTTTTGGTCTGATTTCAATATAACTTGGCACACAAGTAGACTACACTAAGATACATAGAATAGTGCATCGATTTTTGATTTCGATGAAAGGTGTTGCCATGGTTACTAAAAATAGAATTTTCTGAGAAATTCCTTTAAAACGCTACTCCTTCTACAGTTTTGGTCTGATTTCAATATAACTTGGCACACAAGTAGACTACACTAAGATACATAGAATAGTGCATCGGTTTTTGATTTCGATGAACGGTGTTGCCATGGTTACTAAAAATAGAATTTTCTGTAAAATTCCTTAAAAACGCTACTCCTTCTACAGTTTTTGTCTGATTTCAGTATAACTTGGTACACAAGTAGACTACACTTAGATACATAGAATAGTGCATCGGTTTTTAATTTCGATGAACGGTGTTGCCATGGTTACTAAAAATAGAATTTTCTGTGAAATTCCTTTAAAACGCTTCTCCTTCTACAGTTTTTGTCTTGATTTCAATATAACTTGGCACACAAGTAGACTACACTAAGATACATAGAATAGTGCATTGGTTTTTGATTTCGATGAACGGTGTTGCCATGGTTACTAAAAATAGAATTTTCTGAGAAATTCCTTAAAAACGCTACTCCTTCTACAGTTTTTGTCTGATTTCATTATAACTTGGCACACAAGTAGACTACACTTAGATACATAGAATAGTGCATCGGTTTTTGATTTAGTTGAACGGTGTTGCCATGGTTACTCGAAATAGAACTTTCTGAGAAATTCCTTATAAACGCTATCTTGTACTGGTATTTTGGTACAGATTTCAATATAACTTGGCACTTTTCAAGGTAAACTAAATAAATATCGAAGAATGGTGCATTGGATTTTTGAATATCAATAGATGTTCATGGTTACTAAAAATTTTTCTGTCGTTCTGAAAAATGCTCAGCGCAGTTTTTGTCTGTTTTCGATATAACTGTAGTTGATATTGAACAGACTAATGTACATATTAAAAGGAGAAGATTTCGATAAATGTTGTTGCCATGGTTGCTTTAACAAAAAACATTTTCTGTAAAATTCCTTAAAAACGCTTCCATTGTTACGACTTTTTAGGTCACCTGTTAAATATTACCTATTCATCCGTGATGTCCACCCGCGAGTGTACTCGTGGTTGTGCGTTAACAGTTACATTTTCATTCTTCTCTGACCTAGATGTAAATCACTATGTTCAACGTTTTCAGAATTTAGCACATTAAATGTTGTTTAATTTTGCTTGTCGACAGGGGAAAAAAAATTGTGAATTTAATATTCCAAACACGTAGGGGAATTTCTAGGGATGGAGAGAGAGAAACCACAAAATTAATGCAATCTCCTATTAATATTGATAGTGGGACATCAAAACCACACCGGGTACATGTCAAATTCCGGAAGACGACACTAATGTATCGTTGTTTCAATTTTGATTCATGGCAATAAGGCAATGCTTTTGTACATATGTTCTAGCTGAAATAACTAGGTAGTGAAAATCGCTCTTTCTGGTGGTGAAATATTTTTTCTCTGCTCCTGGTTTAAATAAACTAAAAAGTACAAAATAGGAGCGTTAAGTCCACTACCAAAATTGTGAATTTTATGGCCCCATCCGATTTCTAGTGTTTTTATTTCTTGGTAAGTTTGAAATAAACAGGATTTTTTTGTGTTTTGATATAAATCATTCGAATTTATTATTGAAACATCAATTTTGGATGAAATATGACACTATAGAAAAGATATAACAAGAGTCCGAACAACCCTCATTCATGTATATACCGGCCGTAAAAATTAAAGTTTGATAACTTCTTTTTGCTATCTCTCATATACGAGTACACTGTTTATCGATGTGCTTCATCGATCTGTTCTCTTGAGCTAATACCTTTAAAAAATGTTCTCAATTATGATGATGCTGAATACATCATCAGATCCCCTCTAGGGTATTTTGCTTGTGATATTAATTGAAAGACAACTAGTTTTTATCTATCATTGATGCATTTTAATTTGGTCTTGTTTTCAAAAGGCTCGGCTAAATAAGTAGGTAGTGAAAATGCATTATTTCTTTGAAGGCATATTCTTCTCTGGCCTTATTAAATATATGTGTATCATAATACTAGGAAATATCAAGAGTGCCTCTACCAAAAAATGTGAATTATATGGCCCCAGGGTAAACAGGGGTTCTAGTGCTAAATCTTTTCGGGGTTGTCATACATAGATTATGTAGTTAAAATACATGAATTCTTTCAACATTTTTAGCTTCTTCTCTGGGTATTCAACGAATTAACTAAATATATAATTATGGTGAAAGGTGCCAAAAATTGTGAATTGCAGGGTCAGGGGTTCTAGTGCTAAGGCCTGAGGGGTGGGACCAACCACTAAAATTAATGCAATCATTAAAAATCTTCTTCTTTAAAACTGGACAAAAAGCAGTCAAATTGTTTGCATGATTGATATCAGCATTGAGTCCTTTAACAAAATTATGAAATTCATGGCCCTGGGGTCAGGGGTTCTAGTACTAGGGAGGGGCTAAATAGATTAAATAGATATATAGTGAAAATACATTATTTCTTTGAAAATCGTCTTCTCTGCGCCTGGGCATTGAATAAACTAAATATGTACATAGTTATGTTGAATAAAGCTGCCTCTTCCAAATTGTGAATTTGGGCGTGGCTATATAGATTATGTAATCAAATTGTATTTTTTCTTTGAAAATCTTCTTCTTTGCTCCTGAGTATTTAATAAACAAATCAAATACATAGTTGTGTTGAATAAAGCTGCCTCTTCCAGAATTGTTAATTTCATGGACCTACAGTGTAGGGTCAGGGGTTTTGGTGTTAGTGCTGGGCTCTATAGATTATATAGTGAAAATTCATTAAATTTTTTAAAATTTTCTTCTCTGCTCTAGGGTATTAAGCAGATGAACTACCTATATAGTTATTATCTACAAGGGCCCTAATCTTCCAGAATTGTGAATTTCAAGGCCCCAGGGTCAGGGGTAATATGGGGGGGGGGGGGGTGAACTTATATACTGAAAATGAATGAATGGTTTGAAATCTGCTCCTTTTTATTAATCAAATATCAAGGCCTAGGGTCAGGGGTTCATGTGTAGTAGGGGCACTACTGATTATTGCTGAATATAACTGATTAGTTGAAATGCATTTTTTGTTCCCCCTACCTTGTGTATGGGTATTGAGTAAACAAACTAAGCAACTGCTAAGTGTATTGTTATGATGAATTAAATTTAATCACTGGAAAGTTGTTGCATAATGCTCAGGTGACCTATAAGGCCCATGGGCCTCTTGTTTAGCTCTACTGGTCAGAGACCAGAAGAGCTTATGCGATAGTAATGCGTCCGGCGTCCGTCCGTCTGTCTGTCTGTCTGTCTGTCTGTCCGTCTGTCTGTAAACAATTTTTCAAAACGCTACTCCTCCTACAATTTTAGTCTGATTTCAATATAACTTGGCACACAAGTAGACTACATTAAGATACATAAAATAGTGCATCGGTTTTTGATTTCGATGAACGATGTTGCCATGGTTACTAAAAATAGAATTTTCTGTGAAATTCTTTTAAAACGCTACTCCTTCAACAGTTTTAGTCTCATTTCAATATTACTTGGCACACCAGTAGACTACACTAAGATACATAAAATAGTGCATTGGTTTTTGATTTTGATGAACGATGTTGCCATGGTTACTAAAAATAGAATTTTCTGAGAAATTCCTTTAAAACGCTACTCCTCCTACAGTTTTGGCCTGATTTCAATATTACTTGGCACACAAGTAGACTACACTAAGATACATAAAATAGTGCATCTGTTTTTGATTTCGATGAAAGATGTTGCCATGGTTACTAAAAATAGAATTTTCTGTGAAATTCCTTTAAAACGCTACTCCTTCTACAGTTTTAGTCTCATTTCAATATCACTTGGCACACAAGTAGACTACACTAAGATGCATAAAATAGTGCATCGGTTTTTGATTTCGATGAGCGGTGTTGCAATGGTTACTAAAAATACAATTTTCTGAGAAATTCCTTTAAAACGCTACTCCTTCTACAGTTTTGGTCTGATTTCAATATTACTTGGCACACAAGTAGACTACACTAAGATACATAAAATAGTGCATCGGTTTTTGATTTCGATGAACGATGTTGCCATGGTTACTAAAAATAGAATTTTCTGTGAAATTCCTTTAAAATGCTACTCCTTCTACAGTTTTGGTCTGATTTCAATATAACTTATCACACAAGTAGACTACACTAAGATACATAATTCTGTGCATCGGTTTTTGATCAGTACAAACCAGTAGAGCTACAGTCTCGACAGAGACTTCTGGTTTCTGATTTCAGTATAACTTGGCACACAAGTAGAGTACACTAAGATACATAGAATAGTGCATCGTTTTTTGATTTAGATGAACGGTGTTGCCATGGTTACTAAAAATGGAATTTTCTGTGAAATTCCTTTAAAAAGCT
>NW_026925466.1:0-26575 GCF_032062105.1 Saccostrea cuccullata | reverse complement strand
AAAACTTACTTCCATATAAATATGATGAATTATGGTCATGTCTTTTTGAGAAGTTTTTTAAAGAATTTTCCTAAATTTTTCTATGTAAAAATTTGGTCGGCCATTTTAGCCCCCCCCTCCCCTGGGGGTCATGATTTAAACAAACTTGAATCAACACTACCTGAGCAGCTTCCATATAAATATGATGAATTATGGCCTTGTCATTCTTAGAAGAAGATTTTTAAAGAATTTTCCTATATATTTCTATGTAAAAATTATATCGGCCATTTTGGCCCCGTCCTCCCCCCCGGGGGTCATGATTTAAAAAACGAATCTACACTACCAGAGCATGCTTCCCCATAAGTTTCATCTTTCCTGGCACAGTGGTTCTTGAGAAGATTTTTAAAATATGCCACCAAATTTTCTTTAAATTTCCCCAAATTTATCCCCCCTTAAATAAGGGCGGCCCTTCATTTCAACAAACTTGAATCCCCTTCACCCAAGGATGCTTTGTGGCAATTTTGGGTTTGAAATTCCCCGCGGTTGAAGGGTTCTGGAGAAAAAGTGAAAATGTGAAAAGTTTACAGATAGACAGACAGACGCCCGGACAAAATGTGATCAGAAAAGCTCACTTGAGCCTTGGCTAGGTGACTAAAACAAAAAGACAGAAGACAAAAGTGACAGTTTAAGCATTACATACCTGTAGTTGTACCCTTGTCCCTTGTTGAGTCGGATACATAGTACAATTGATGACATTACGATCAACTGCCTCAGTTCTGCTGACTGAGCAACCAGTAGGAAGAACTGTTGAGGATATGAATTGTTTTATTTGTTCATTGCTCAATAGAGGT
The DNA here is from genome assembly GCF_032062105.1 of Saccostrea cuccullata. Lineage (NCBI taxonomy): Eukaryota > Metazoa > Mollusca > Bivalvia > Ostreida > Ostreidae > Saccostrea > Saccostrea cuccullata. Next base: position 25,745 of record NW_026925466.1, on the reverse strand, counting down.
TTTGCCACCTGAAAAAGAAAACTGCATGAATAAATGCTTAAATATATACATGTATATCTCAACAAAATTTGACTTTATTGCTGTATTCTTTTTTGATACGTGTACATGGCAAAGGCTAAAACTGGTTTAGATGTGATAAATATGTACAAGGAAATTTGGCATATTTCATCCGTTTGATTGAGTAATTGATTGTATGTTGTTAAACGTCCCTCTCGAGAATTTTTTACTCATATGGAGATGCCACCATTTGCTGCAAATTTTGTCCTATACTTGCCACTCAGGGAAATTGAGCAGGGAGGGATGTTTTTTGTGCTATCACCTACTGCGACCCCCGGATCGGTTTATAAGTTCATCTGAAGTACTTCTCCATGCCCACCAGGGGATTGAACCCGCGACTTGAGGATCATCTCCTTACTTCGCGACTCTGAGCAGACGCTTTAACCACTGCGCCACGCGGGCGAATCATTCGTTTGAGGTGATTTTTTAAAATTAAGATTCAGTTCCTTATTTACATGTTTCACATATAAATGTTATAAAGAAATATCACTTACTCCAGTGACCCCCACCAGCTTACGAGTGGTTCCTGTGTTGTGAAACACTGCTTGATTGGTAGCTAATGTAACGCTTTCTTGGTGGCTCAACCTGTTTTATAAAATAATGTATACTTAAAACAAAAGAATAGGGGTACAAATCAAATGCACAATTGGAAGAAAGGGGAAAAAACTATGCTATAGGATAAAAAAAAAAATAATAGCTCGCATCGAAAGGCATCAGAAAAAAAATATAAGGATAGATCAGAGAAGAAATAGATGAAAGGAAATTTAATTTTAGATTTATGATTAACTTACTTCTAACATCAATATTATATATATATAACATATAACAAAATGGACCTCCACTTTCCCCCGGAAGTGGTGGGCGTGGTAAGTGTCCACTCCCACCCTCCCGTAAATACGTGAGGCAGCTTCCGGATGGGATACTGAACATCCACTCTCTTCGAAATGATTAAGGAAAGATGTTTGAACAATTCTGTTACCTTATGTCTGAAATTTTTATAAACAATGTTTGTGGACCGTTTATGTTTTTCTTTAACTTTGGCCTTAATGGTACTATTTCACCGTACTTCACAATTTTAAAATTACTTAAAAAACAAAGCACAAAATACTATGATATATTTATAAAGAACATCGAACTTTAGTGGGTTTTTCACCATAATTATAGATTTTGTGAATGTAAACCTGTTAAAATTAGTTTTCTGATACATTTTCTTCCAAATTTTTAAAAATTTTAAAAAAGTACATTCTCAAATACTCATTATATCTCCCAATTATTTTGATAATGGATCTTTGAAAACTTGATACGTGCATGTTCTTGTATATAGTTAACCCTTGAGCCAAAAATATTTATAATTTTATTACCCTGCAAACTCTAAAAACGGTAATTACTAGATTAAGGAGATTTGAAGTTCAAAGTCATCAAAAGATGCTAATTTTCCTAAATTTATCGACCCTTACCCAAACCCGATATGCTGTATGGTCAAAGGGGAACAACTCAAATTTTTAGACAGGTATGTAAATTTTTACTTACAGGCTTCGTCAAAATTTCATTCATACACAACCATATTAATTACTCTTATTTTACTATATTGCAATAAAATGTGCTTTTCAATGAACATTTACGTCGATGTAAAAAAAGTTAGCCTAAGTTTTGAAAAACAGTTTGCAGTAAGGGACTCTGAGCCCCGATGGTCTGGATTGGGGATGGGACTCAAGCCATTTCTCTGACAAAGAGAAATAGTTTTCATGCATACGCTTAATTCTGAGCATTCATCAAAGCAGTAGGATAATCATGATACATGTGTATAATATGTACAAACGTCCTATTTTCTAGATTGAATACATGGATCTAATTTAGGCCTAATGACAATGTGCGAATTCTTTTAGAAACCGCCTTTCTTTTCCATTTATTTGTTAATGTCGAACAGAAATTGCAAGTTGTTGAATGTTAAAAACTTCATTCAAATTGCAAATTACAAAAAATCCCCCTACCCCATCCATGGTTAAGCCTAATGCTATCCAAAAATTTACACAGTCATGTTTGATTTTTTGAATATCCCTCCCTAGCAACAGTTTTAATCAATGTTTTCTTTAAAAAGGCAAACAAATATGTCCATTACCCTCTTATAGCTCTGACTGTTCATTTCTGTAGCTGTATCGACTGTTTGCTATCAAAATTTTTAGAAAATCTTGCTCAGCGAAAAAAGTCTTGTGTCAACAACTGATGCTGAAACAATGAGCTGTAACCAAAACACATCATGCAGCCTAGCGATCATGACGTCATCACTTATCGTCAGCCAATGAAATCAATGGCCAGATTTAGGGACTGGAATTTCCTTCTGAAGTTTTTCCCCCCGAAAGAAAGCCAAAGAACGTTGATAATGCAGGAAGATCTAGATTGTTAATTTTATTTTAACATTTTCAAATTATAGACAACAGTAACTGTCGTCTGCTTTTGAAAAATCACTTTCAACTAGAGTTATCCTTCTTAAATGCACGACTCGGCACATCTCGTCCGATTCATACCTCATCGGAAGGCACGGAATCATCCGATGTTTGCCGAATGATGCATAGGTGTAAAGGGAAATAACTCTTGCAAACTTATTTTACAGAAATATGATGTCCGTCAAGCAAAACCCTTTTGTGCATTGTGACGTTATCAGAAAAGAGGCTAAAGTTGACGTCATAAATGTTTGCCGCATTTCGCAAATAAATGCTGTGTAAACACGCATTATCTTTAATTTAAAATTTCTTCATACAGTAAATGCTTATACCACACAACATAATGAGTAGTCGCAATGTAATTATTACAGCCCACTATTAAGTATGAAAAAAAAAAAAAATATTTACAACAAACTGAAGGTGAAAATCCTTTGAAGTAGTGAATACCACGATCTTCGTCTTCAGTTTCTTTTTACTTCTAAAACAAACTATGGGGAAGAAACGCATATTATTTAAGACTAGGGCAGCAAAAAAATGGACATAGATCTACTTTTATAGCTCACCTGAGCCGAAGGCTAAATGAGCTTTTCTGATCAAAATTTGTCCGTTGTCTGTCGTTTTTGGGTTTTGTTGTCGTCGTCGTAAACTTTTCACATTTTCATCTTCTTCTCAAGAACCACTGGGCCAATTTCAACCAAACTTGGCACAAAGTATCCTTGGGTGAAGGGGATTCAAGTTTGTTCAAATAAGGGCCACGCCCTTTTCCAAGGGGAGATAAATTTGAATTTATTAAAAATTAATGGTTTTTTTTAAAAAATTTTTTCTCTAGAACCGCTGGGCCAGGAAAATGAAAAATTTTTGGGATCATAATCAGGTAGTGTAGATTCAAGTTTGTTCACATCATGACCCCCGGGGCAAGGGTGGGGCCAAAATGGCCGACCCAAGTTTTACATAGGAATATATAGGAAAAATCTTTAAAAATCTTCTTCTCAAGAACCACTGAGTCAGGAAAGATGAAACTCATGTGGAATCATCCTCAGGTAGTGTAGATTCAAGTTTGTTCAAATCATGACCCCTGGGGCAAGGGTGGGGCCAAAATGGCCGACCCAAGTTTAACATAGGAATATATAAAAAAAATCTTTAAAAATCTTCTCAAGAACCACTGGGCCAGGAAAAATGAAACTCATGTGGAAGCATCCTCAGGTAGTGTAGATTCAAGTTTGTTCAAATCATGACCCCGGGGGAAGGGTGGGGCCAAAATGGCCAAACCCCAGTTTTACTGGAAAATTTAAAAGAAAAATCTTTAAAAATCTTCTTCTCCAGAACCACTGAGCCAGGAAAGATGAAACTCATGCGGAATCATCCCCAGGTAGTGTAGATTCAAGTTTGTTCAAATCATGACCCCTGGGGCAAAGGGGGGGGCCAAAAAAGGCCAAACCCAGTTTTACATAGGAATATATATAGGAAATATCTTTAAAAATCTTCTTCTCGAGAACCGCTGGGCCAGGAAAGATGAAACTCATGTGAAAGCATCCTCAGGTAGTGTATATTCAAGTTTGTTAAAATCATACCCCGGGGCAAGGGGGGGCCAAAATGGCCCCCCGTTTTACATAGGAATAAGGGGTGTGAAATTTGAAAAATCAATTACTAGCCCAGGGGCTAGTGGCAGCAATAAAGTTACTAGCCACAAGTGAAAAGTTACTAGCCCAAATATGGTCAAAAATTAAAATAAAAAACTATTTGTTAAAAAGAAATTAATTATTGAAAAAGTCAGGGTACTGAAGTCATTCTTTTTAAAATTAAAATTTAATTCTCACTATGAAATGAAATCATGTATAAATTATAATAAAAGAAGATTAAAATGAATTTAAATAAACTATCTTCTCTTTTTTAAACATTGCACAAGCTCATTTAGAATAAATTTTAAATTTATTTTGTTTTCATCTTAAATATTAAATACACTATAAATATATTTTATGTGAATCATAAAACACTTATCTTTCAGTTGATTGAGTGATCGATATAATTTAATGAGATATCTGCATGTATTTACCATAAACAAAGAATGAGGAAATTCGGATTATGAAAAAAGGATCGTTTTTGGAATAAATTAGTCAGGTGTCTGCAAAACAGATAAATTATAGATTTTTGAAGTGGGCCTGTTTAAAAAATTTTCACTGGTTGGGAATTTGATAGCAAAAACAGTGAAAATACATGTTGTGCTTATAATGTATTGCTTGTGTAGTTATAATTTTTTACTAGCCCGACGGGCTACCTCCATGCAGAAAAAACTGGCCCGACCCCAAAAAGTGGTAGCCCCGGGCTGGGAAAGTAATTTCACACCCCTGTAATATTAAAGGGAAAAATCAAGTGCATAGGGATATGTGAGAAACCTTTTAAAATCTTCTTTTCAAGTACTTCAAAGCTATGATTAGTGATATTTATATGGAATCATCCTCAGGTAGTGTAGATTCTAGTTTGTTCAAATGATGAACCCCGGGGGGGGGGGGGGGGGAAAATTAAGCCCGATGTGCTCAGGTGAGCGCTGTGGCCCCTGGGTTCTTGTTCGACATTATTTTGTCACTTTTTATTGATATTTTTCTATATTTATGAAAAAAAGAATATTGCAAACTAAACGCAGAAATATATAATTTATCAGTATACAATTGAGGTTGAAAACAAAGCCTTCGGTACAATTTGGCAAAAAATACTACATGTATAACAAATGACAAAGTTCGTTTTGTTTTGCTTTTTATATTGCTTGTCAAGCCCCCCCCCCCCCCCCCCCAAAAAAAAGAGAAAAAAATGAATTGTTTTGTATATGTCTGAAATAATCTACATGTGTAATATGTCAACATGCACAAATACCGCTAACGAAGGGAAGTAACCTGTATTATAATTATTTATTTTCACCTGGCAACAGGAAGCGTTCAGTAATTACCACTTCCTCAAAAGATATTTCGGTTTTGTGTATTATATTGATCTTATTTGCATGTTTTCGAGGGGAAAGTAGGAACAGTTAATTATTCTATTCTATTTGCTAAAAAAGAGTTTTGATATTTTTACTATTTATTTTTTTAATCTGTTGGAATAAAATAATGCAACATTATGAAGCCTTGATCAGTTAATCAAAGACGATCGAATGCACCCTACATTTTTTAGGAAACTATGAGAAATTATCATGAAAATAAAATTATATAATCTCTAAATTGTGTTGTATCCCAATACTACATGGTTTTGAGTGGGTATAAGCAACTTGTACTTTGATTAGGTCATAGAAATTAAATTGATTGAAATTAAACTTGAAAGTGATGAAATATTTAGCATGTGGCTAATAACTTTAATTAAGCTATTAATTTTAATGTGTCGTTTAATCAACCAACCAATCACAATTACACAACTGTACAGTGACCTAGCATCGTTTTTAAAAGGGGGGGACCGGGGGAAAAAAAAATAACTTTTTTGAAAAAAAGTTGACAAGAAAAGTAAAAGCCCAAACTCGAAAATCCTACTTCGTGTGTGTGTGGGGGGGGGGGGGGGAGCGGAATAAAAATGTAGTGGAATTAACCCATATTCAAGGCTGTTTGTACAATCCGCTGCATCCTTCTCAACAGAATTACGACAGATGCATTTTGTATTTGACTATTCTTATGACTTTGATTCCGCTCAATGTGCATGTACATGTTGCACGACACGTTGACCTAAAGTTTTTCGGAGTAGTACTTTTTTTGGCCATGTATGGTATACTTGTACATATACGTACTATCAGAATAATGTTCTCTCTCTCTCCCCCTCTCTCTGAATTGTTTCAATGATTTTTCACAAATTGTCTCACGTCACTCACCCGCTTTTATTTTTCAAGAATTTACGTGCGAGGATTGTCATTGTTTAAAGGTGTTTTTCAGGGGAAATTCTTGGATTCTATAGGCGAAATCAGGTGTTTTTTAAATATGCTTCTTTATAATTTTTTTTATATGAAAACGAATGTCACACTAGGTGACGAAACGCGTGTTAAAAGAGAAAAGCCATTCCCCCTTCCTCTAAATTTTACGTTTTAAAAACTTTATCCTTGTGAAATTTTCATCCTGATAAATATATTTTTTTTATTAAAATATGGATCCTGGCCACACTACAAATTCACACCATGAAATGCATTTTTATATGCATAGCTGAAACAAAAACGCATGTAGGTAAGGTTTTAAAGTCTTAATTTCAGCAAAATTGTATTCTACAATCAAGCAGAAAAAACACGTTGTCAATTATTTTCAAATAATTAATTCTTTTCCTAAAACACTTGCTATGGAAAAAATTATACCTCCCATGCAATTTTTGTACATTGATAAAAGCTGGGGGATGTTGGAATTCCATTAATAAGTAAAATATATAGAGACGGAGAGAAGTTGATTGTTTTGTGAACTTGCTTTCCACCACGAGGCGCAAAATGCACATTTTAGAACATAAGAAAGGGGGGGGGGGGGCCTTCGAATTACTGGAAGTTCATTGCCAAATTTAAAGTTTAGTGGGTATAAATTTTTGCAGCCATCTGTATTATGTATATCTTTAATGCAGGATCAGAGAGGACAATTACTTTGATAAAACTCCTCAGGCCATTTGTGTGAGATTAATAAAAGATGAATTGAATTGTTCCTTAAACTGCTCCAAAAAAATAATTCGTTGGGGAAAAAACACAAGGACAGAAAGTTTTTTCGACGAACGCCTTGATTTAATTTATATGTGAAATAATATACCCCTCTCGTCGCGAGTTCGAATCCCACCACGAAACGTGGAGACCGGTCCTTCGGATGAGACCGTTTATAAACCGAGTTCCCCTGTCGCAGTAGGCGCTGGAACGAAAAAAATACTACCTGCTCAAGGCCCCAGTAAAGAGGTGGTGTCCCACATGAGTGAAAAATTCTCGAGAGGGACACTAAAAAATCTGGAAAGTAATAGGGACCAGTTATCAGAATCCCCTTATTACAGACATAATTTCCGTATTCCGAAATTATTCAAATTCATATCAAGAGACACAGCAAAGTTTTTCTGTGGCCTTATAAATTGAGATATCGACAACATACATGTATTATTATATAAATATAGCCCTTTGATGAGGTAATCCATAGATATTCGATTCACAGAAAAGCAAACACCCGAGACGAAATGCAGGTGATATCTTTTTTTGAAATCGATATATCTATGGATTGACCGAATTAAAGGGCTACATTTTTTATATTATTTTTTCATAATTACAAAACAAATTATGAAAATAATTGGGAAAAATTTTCTCCCTTTAACAAATTTGAACTTTGAGATCAAAATAAATTACACCGTTTAATGTAAATGCGTTTCCTTTATATTGATGGAGTGTTTTGACGATTTACTTATTCAGAATACTTCATTTATTTGATTAAGTTTTGTATCAATATTTGACACACATATCGAATATGTTTTAATTAATATGAAGTAATCCTAATCCAATGCCTTCTTTTGTCTCATCAAATACAGAACATAAAAAAAAGTTAGTAAAAGTTGAAATAAATATTTTTTTTCTAGAAACATCAAATCATAATTATTACTTTATTGAATACAGTACTATTTTGTTTCACGGAAATTATCTCCATTTTAAGAAACCTCAAGTCGATACGCATTTCAGATTCTATAAATAGTAACTCAAGTCTTTATGCTGTTATATACTAAATATTGATCAATTTAGCCAATCAGAGAGCTGGGGAAAAAATGATAAAAATAATATTAATTGATATTCGCAACAGTCATATGTCGACTCGACATACCATGATCATGAAATTGTTCAAATTATTCAATCACAAAATGACGAGAAAAAAAAATTAAAAAAAAGAAAGAGCATTTAAAATCAATCTGATCTGAACTGTGTATTTCTTTCTTTCTTTTCTTTTATTTTTTTTTTGGGGGGGGGGGGGGGCATAAAAATCTCCAACATTAGTTGATTCTGAGTTTTCCGTCGAGATTTTACATGAATATACCATATAAACAATAAACCCCTCCCCCAAAAAGAAAAAAAATCTGACAAAAATAATTGTAAAAAAAGAAACAAAACATCTCCTGTCTCTTTTTTTTAAGGGGGGGGTTTAAAAAAAACGTGATTTTTCTTCTGAAATGCTAAAATTATCGATCATAAAAAGGAAATTAACAATGTAATTAAAAAAAAATCACTTATATAATGTCATTTGTTGTCAGATGTGATTTTTTCTTGGAGTTTTTTCAACACAACCATGGAAATGTGAGAACAAAATAATTGACGTTATCCGATAAATCACAGCGTCATGACGAAAAATTTGTATTTTTCCTTTGAAAAAATTCATTAATAATTAGTCTTTGAACAACAACATGTTTTATATCATATAAAAGAGGAGAAAATTTTCTATCGGGATCACTAAACAGCTCAAAATGTCAAAATTTTCATTTAAGGGTTTTTTTCGCTTGACGGTCATCATATCTAAATTTTAATTTAATCTTTGAGCTTTTTTAAGGTAGGTGCGGGTTTACTGCATAAAAATTCTTACGAGAAAACATATCCTGAAAATTTGATATAATGTTCCTCGAATTTACAGCGTATTATCAGCAATTTTTATAAAATTTGCCTACATTTTTAATGCTATATAACTATAAACGCGGTATTATTATTAGTACATTTTTACGCTTTACTGTTGAAATATATGGAAAAATGACGTTTTTAAGCCAATTTTGTGAAAATAGTTTCTTTTAAAAAGGTTGGATAACTTTTTAAAGCGAGACGAATTAGTCAGGAATTTCAAAATGTCAAGATGAGGTAAAATCAAAACTATTGATAAAAAAAAAATCAATATGTTTTGCTAGATTTTTGCTAAATAATTTCAAATTTTCCCTTTTATATTGCTGAAATGTTGCATTAATGGCGTTATTTATGTATACAACGTCATTTGTTGAAAGAAGTAACGTTTACCTTACGAATAAAATATTTTGACATTTAGAATATGCAAGATCTAAAAAAGGTCATAGACGCGAAATTTAATTTTATTTATCATTTAACTTATCGCGAAAATATATTAGGATGACCAGCAACTTTTTTCACTAGTATTGTAAAATTCATATTCTATCACAGAGTCAGAATGAACGATATAAACATTCCTCGTGCATGAGAATGAACATGCAGCGACAACACCGCGAGTGATAAAATAAAAGTTTTTTTTTTTGGGAAATTCATGGTGAAAAGGATTTCAGGCATAACACATAAATTTGATCGCTTTATTAAAAAAAACGGTAAAGAAAACACTTCCAGATACGGGGGAAAATTTGGCCCGGGGGGGGGGGGGGGGGTTTTGTTTTTCTTTCTATATTAGACGAAAGCTAGATATGGGCCTACCTCTTAAACATTTGTTAATTTCGAATTCTCTTAATCAAATTTCCATACACAAAATGTAAAATACATATACTTGCATTGAGCTTTTACACTAAGACTAGAGCTTTTTTTTTAAAACTTTTAATTATAAAAAAAAAGATATTTGTAAATTGTTTACAGTGTCATATAGGTCTTACAGTTCAGGCCCAGGGATCCTGAAGCATCTTAAGCATAAGGCATTTTTCTGTTGTACTAAAAATAAATGTTGTGGAAGTCCAACAAGCCAAAATCAAACTGTTTCCCAATATTGTCTAACAAAAGAGTTGTTATTTGCAAAATTAGAGAATTATTCAATAAATAATAAATATTTTACAGAAGATTGGAATTTTGAAGTAAGTCTAAGTTTGTTCATGATCCCGGGGCCAGGTGTTTGTATAAATTTGAATTTTGAATGCATTTCACAATTTATTAGCTAGTAGAACAAGGCAGCTACATGAGATTTAAATACATAATAACAAAACAATACTTAATAATAATGATGATAAGAAGAAGAAAAAAAGGGGAAATACATCATGTATTAAATTTAATGCGTTTTTAGTGTTGAGGATTGATTCCATCCTGAAAATTATACTTTTTTTCCCCCCCTTTGATTGGAAGTCATATGCAATCGCTTTTCCCCGAGTTGCAAATAACATGCGTAAATACAACCCCTCAATTTTTCCGGTTAAACAATTTTATTTATGAAAACTTTTTTTTGCATACCATAACTTTCACGCTGACTTATTCTGATTGACTTTTAGAGTTTAGTGATACATTATAAATTATTCCTTTATTTATTTATTTTTTAGGGCATTACATATAATCACATCAGAGTTCAACTGAAATTTAATTATAAAACATGTATGAGGTTTAGTACAAAGCATGCACTTTGTTTTAATCTACTTGATACGTAAAGATTAAGTCATTCCAGAGAAAAGGGGGAAACAAAACGTTGCCTTTGTGACGTAACTGACGTCATAAAAAAATGTACAAAATAGGCGCTCGAATGTCGAAATTGTGTAAAAAAATTGATGACAAAAGCAAACCTGCGACCTACCTTAACAGAAATATCTGAATCTAACCTGGACCCTTTATGATGACAAATAGGAAGTGATCGATACCCAGATGATCTCTTTATTAAGCTGGGAATTGATGTAATTGAGTTTAAAGCCTTAGGACTGTCAGAAAGCGTACTTTAGGACGAGGAAGGAAGTTCCAGTGATTCGCTTTATGAAGACGATGATGAGGAAGGAAGTTCCGGTGATTTGTGTTGTGAAACGATGATGAGGATGGAAGTTCCGGTGATTTGCGTTGTGAAGACGATGATACTAGTGAAGAAAAATTGCGTGAAAATGCTACTGTACCAAAATTTCAGAAGTCTGATAAACAGATTAAAGTGTGTGTGGGATAAACAGATTAAATAGTCTAAAAAATTAGAACCCTTAAATGTGTGTGGGACAGAACCCCTGATTTCATTGAATATATTTCACTGAAACTAAAATGGATGTTTATGATATAAATATTCCCATTATGAATTACGCCACCAATTATTCGTCAAAATTGAAACATAAATCAGATGGCATTGCAGTTTTTGTCAAAAGTGAATTTTATAGATATGTATGGCTTGCCATATTCACAAAAATGACAAAACATATTTCACACTGACAGTCAAAAACTAGGTTTATCGGTTGTAAACTATAGTTAACGGACTGTAAACTATAGTTAACGACGTTAATCTAATTTTACATTTAAATTAGTTAACGCGATAATCTATGTTTCACAACCGTAAACTATATTTAACACCGAAAACAATCATTTGCGATTGCAAAACATTGATTATGTGATAAATACAGTTTCAAGATTGTTAACTATGATTTACAATTCTTAACTATAGTTAACGATCGTAAATTATAGTTTACAGAGGTGAATCTATGTTTATTAACAAAATCTATTGTTAACGTTTTATTACAGACAGATAAACTTAGATTAGCATTCGTAAACTATATTAACAACCGTTAAATATTTTTAAGTGAAAACTATATTTAAACGAATGTTAACTATAGTTTAGGGTTTTGTAAACTATAGTTTACAGTCGATAATCCTAGTTTATCAATTGTGAAACCAGATTTAGCTAATTTTTGTGAATTTGGCGTGCCATAGTTTGTTAAGGTCGTTGATAATTAGTAAATCATTTACTTATTTTTGTCGAAAATATTATGCAACATATGACACTTTATTTGGGGTTGTACCTATCCCACCAAAAAATTATAGTTCGGTTGATATGTATGATAAAATTTTAAAAAGTTAATTATTTATAGTTCCAAGTATGTCACGGAGCTTTATATGCGTTTTGTCAGACCCAGTGCCTGAGGCCGTTAAGGGCGACAAAACGCTTTTTCTGAGAACACAGTAAAATTACATTAATTTTTTTTAATTTTTAACATGCTCACACAGGATTTCTCTTGCAGACTAAGCGTGTTGATAATTATATATTTCCATTTCTATTTTTTCCCTCTGTGATAACTCTTTAAAGAAGCGGAGTTAATTTCTTGAAAATTCTACGGGAATGTAAATTAGGCAGGTCAATAGGTCAGGAGCTAAGGAGGTCCAATATGCATGCAAATCTCGTGAGCATCTGTCTCTGAGTCTGACGCTAAGGAGGCTAAATATGCATGAAAATTTCGTGCGGCTGCCATTGTGTTTGACGTCAGTGGGCGAGGACTATTGAAACTGGGATGGGAATCCTGGTGTAATTTAAATCTATGTCTGTATTTTTAAAGTCTAACTCTACAATTTTATTTCACAATGAAATGGAAATATAAGGAATCACTGTCTAGTTAGTATAGTATGCCAGGGACATCAACAATAGTGGGAAACATGGGATAATTTATGCATAACGGGCGAAGCCCATTATGCAAATTATCCCATGTTTCCCACTATTGTTGATGCCCTGGCATACTATGCTAACTAGACAGTGATTCCTTATAAATATAATCTAGCTGGCACACAAGTAGACTACACTATGATACATAATTGCCATGGTTACTAAAAATGGAAAATTCTGTGGAATACAATCAAAAGGCTATTCCTCCTACAGTTTTGGCCTGATCTAAAAAAAAAATTGCTTTCCAAATATACTTAAGTCCATAATTCTATATTTGCTAGCTTGATGTTGATGAATGCCCTTGTTGCCATGGTTACTAGAAATAGAATTTTCTCTAAAATAATTTCAAAATACTGTTTTCCTCTACCAGTTAATTGGTCTGATTTTAATATACTGTAGAAGTACTTTTTTCCACGTGGTATTAATTTACGCTATGTATGCGGTCACAAATTTTCCGCGGAAATATGTCCCAATGAACTAAATTTTAATATAAGGCATTTATAGAGAGTCTTAAGATATCCACGTAATTTTCTACCAGCGGATTGAACAGAAATAGATTTTCCGCGGAATTATGACCCCATGGAAAAAAGAACGTCTACAGTATAACATAAAGCAAGTGAGTAGATGACACTGATATACGTATATAATTGTTTTGTTTGTTTTGTTTTTTTTTATTTTGAAGAATAATGTTGCCATCATAACCAAAATAAAAATTTCTGTAATATTCTTTAAATGGAGTCCTACAGTTTTAGTCTGATTGGATCTTGCCACAAAAAGAGACTAAATCAAGGATCGTTAGATCTATTTATTGCTTTTGTTGCAAAGTTTCAAGTACAATATGCTGTTTTCTCTTCCTTGGTTATTAAGTTATAAAAACAATCTAATAACTTAATTAAGGCTACAGTCTTGAAAGAGTCGACTTCTGGTTTCTATGTCTAGCATTAACAGCTGATATTGGTTTTGAGGTATTGAATTATTCAAAAACGGACATGCATGAAAAATGACTATATACTTGCATGGATGAAACTTCAGATACACTTTCTGCTTGATGAATATACCGTAATTCATCAAGCAGAAAGTATATCTGAAGGTTAAAATTTGGCAGCAGGTTCATTCCCAAATAACTACTGTATACAGGGAAAATTTCGCCCCCGTTTTATTTTCGCCCTACCCTTCTTTTGGGCGAATAGTAAGCGGGGCTATTAATTCAAAGAATACAGTATAATTTCTTAAACAAAACTATGACTGGGCGAATTTAAATCAGAACAAAATTGTTTTCAAGTGTGAAAGGGCGAAAATAACATGGGGCGAAAATAACCCTGTATACAGTATATATAAGGCCCACCTAGATGAAAAGGCAAGGATGATTGATGCACATACAAAACTTTCTTCAGATACTTCCATGATTTAATCAACATTTTTGGATGAGTGAAAAAAGACTCAAGGTTTTTGAAGTAGTTTCTGGATCAACCTTGCAATATGATGATGAATTATAATGTACAGGTGTACATGACTATCTGCCTTGCTTTAGATGCTGGATCTAATCTATACATTAAGTTATTGAAGCAGCTGAGGTTCAAAAGACTCATTATAAGTAACTACATGTATTAACCTTACCTAGAAGAACTTTGCTTGAATGATGCACCAACACCACAGACTAATGCTTCAGATGTTGTCATCTGACCTAAATTTTCAAGATGAATTAGTATGTTTAAGTTTTAGAGCTGGTCCATTTCCAAGTAGATAAGCCCTATTGTGAATATATAAACAAGCATTGTATATATATATGTGGCTATATTTGTATACTAGCTACCTTACACTGCAGAAGCTGAATCTGACCTCCATTATACAGTCGATCCTCCCTGGGAACAAACTTGTGCTGATGTTACATAATACTTATGTGTATGCAACTTAGGCCTAGAAACAACAGTTCCTTATGTTAAGCCCCAACTCTTTCTAGCTCGCCCCAATGAAGTTTGGAGAGCTTATGTGATACCTATGGTGTCATCATCCCAAGTTAAAGTTTTTGGTGCAGTCTACTTCGGAATCCATTGCCCTACATTAATCAGTGATGCATGGAAGATGTTTTTGGTGTGTTTCATTATACCATTCAAGGTTTCAGATGCTGCAATTTTAGCAAAGAATTGACCAATTAAATGTTTTTCTAAAGTATTGGTTAGCCTTATGTTGACCAAACTTGCATGGATGATACACACCTATGGACTTGCTTCGGATGCTGGATCTGACATACATTTTCCAGATAATGGACCAGGTTAAAGTTTTGGATGCAGGTCTCATATCTCTAAATAAAGAAACTGTGGCCTATCTGAACCAAATTTGCATTGATGATACATCAAAGGATGAACACTCCCAAACTTGCTTCAGATGCTGCATTTGAATTACAATTTCAGATGGGTGACTATAGGTACATGTAGAAGTTTGTCTGGATAGGTCTATTCCTTAAAGTAACTGCAAGCAATATATAGATAAAACTTGCATTAATGTTACATCTCGGAATGTACACTTCTAGATTATTAGTTAATTGCAGGACTTTGGTTAACTTAAAGACAAACATTTGAGCTTGATTTGTAATCTCTGATTACCCCATAATGAACCCATTTTGGAGGAATTTGATAGCTAGTGGGAGAGAATTCATTAATTATTAATTGTGCTGTCTAAAATTTGTTAATTTCATGATGACCATAAACAAAATATTATCTATAAAACTTGTAGTATAATATGGCTTTTTTATTAATTTAATTTTTTTTCCATCAAAGTACATTAATTTAACAAATAGTCTCTCAAAGTATAATCATATAACTTTTGAAGTTTTATGCAGCATTATCTGAATTATTATACTCCCGCTACAAAGGAGAGGTGGGTATACTGTTTTACCCTTGTGTGTCTGTCCGTCTTTCTGTCTTTCCGTCTGTCTGTGTATCTGTCCGTAACATTTTTGGTCGCAGTTTTCTAAGCAACTACTCATTGCAGAATATTTACATCCACTGAATATTTTCTCCTTTATTTCTTAAGAAAACCCATTGCGTTAATCACTGCATGAACTACATTAGGCATGTCTCCTGTACAGATTTCCTGATCAGTGGCTGTTCCATCAATGAAACGTATAAAGATGTTCGCATCAATAATATAATAATTAATCTTTTTAATCCTACGCGGGTTATGTAAATTTTTTCTGCAACAGCTGCGACCGTTAATTCCAGTAATAACAAACAAAGAAAGCATTTTATTGTTTGAATATACCTTCATCACCTGCAAATCGGGTTTATATCTCCTATTAGTTGATTCAATACACAAAATATTTAACATATGAACAATTTTTAAAACGAGGTAAGTTATTGACAAAGAAGTTGCTGAAAGAAGAATATCAGCATAAATATCTCGTCTAGAGTCATTCTTTCGTAAGTTCTATGGTCGATACAATGACCTTACCGACGTTTTTCTACTCACTCCTTCAGGCACCTGCTCCCCTCTCTGATGTTTTGGAGGTCCGTGTTTGTTCTGCTTCAATTTTGTACTGTTTAATGGATTTTAAGCTTGAATACTGTTCGTGATTTCCGCATGTTTCTTTTTCAGGTATATTTGAGGTATTGTACTAAACTTTACTCTTTGCTTTAAAGCAACATTTTTAAAAATTCCTTTCATGAAGAAATCATGTATATAGATATCATTCAGAGACTTCACTCGTGCTTTCTTTTTTTCAGGGTGGTTTCATTTTATTTCACCTTGCAAAATGGAGTTACTGAATAGCCCATATCCTCTAAATGTATATCATAAATATAAAACACTGTATGAAAAAAATATAAAGCGAACATAATCAATTGAATAAAATGCAGATATTTTTATATTAAGAAACAACAACAAAAACAAAACAAAAACATTTTGGGACATGATTATGAGGAAGAATTTAAAAAAAATCATGAAATATATCATAAATATTATAATGACCTAAAGTATGTGTTTTTTAAAAAAAAATGTCACTGAAAGGTGGTTGCATAGCACTAAGGTGGTGTTCCAAAACTAATGTCCAAACTCTCCAGGAATATTCAGAAGTCCAAAACTGAATATCCAAACTCTCAACGAATATTCAGAAATCCAAAATCAGAAGAAAGGCACAGGAGCCACAAAGCAGTGAGAGCCAGAAGTGACAAGAATCTCTGGTCCATAGAAACTTTGCTTCCAATAGAGTAAAACTGTCAGGTGCCAGTCATCTAAGAACAGGGCTGTGTTAACCACAGGTCTGTAGTCCTCTGGGAGGTCTGCAAGTGATATAATAATTGTTCAGTTTGATAAAGTCCAGTGAAAATTATAATCTGATGACACAATAATCATTAAAAACAGTTTTGCATATATGCAAGCAGCTTTATATTCAACTAAATATGTGAGCACCATTAGAATCCTTTCTAAAAACTTTGGGTTTTTTGGACCCAGATTTCATTTGGCTACATTTCTCAGTGACCTTCTGTACAGTGTTATCAGACAATTTTTTTTTTACATTTTACTCTTTGTTTTCTGAAATATGCTATGCTCTTTCGCTGTCAAATCGTGCTTTCTAATTCAAACATTACTGATACTAGCTAAAATAGATACCTTTTGTACCAGTGCAGACTGCTTTGGTGGCACTGAAGGTTTTGATACAACACTTTGTGGTTCCTTTTGTTTAAGGAATGATTCCACTGTGTCCATTGTTTCTTCATCAGCATCAGTAATTTGTTGATGAGTAGAGTCAGTTCTGTTGTTTCTTCTACCAGCAGTTGTCATTTGTTTTAGTGTGGAATCAACACAGTCGTTCTTATCTCTAGTATATGTGGATTCCACCTGACCCTGAAAGTATCCATCACATGCTTGTTTAATTAAAATTCTGAATTCATCTTTATTAAATATAACCATTATTAAGTATTTGCATTGATTTCAGGCACTCATGAAACCTAACTGTTTTTGCCTGTTCAGGATCCTCATAATTCTGGCTACATATGGAGGATATTCCACTGGGTCTGTCTGAATTTTTGGCGGAACAACAATGCGCTGGGTCTTATTCTATTAAATAAACAGGGACAATCACAAATCTATATATATTTTTGTAAGAACCAGATAAATTCTAGTCATTTCCAATGAACTTGTTAGCATTCTTATAAATTACCTTGCCACCTTTTTGAGTTACAGAAGTAGAGGCAGATTTTGGACTTGGAGTCTGGTGCAATGTTGCTTCCATTTGTTTCCCAGTGGTCTGCTGCAATGAACTCACAAACATTTTATTTTTACTCCCTTTAGCCCTTGAGCTGTTGGATGTAATATTTGTAGTTGTCTTTTTCTTTGACATTTTGGTCTTGGTCTTTGTTTGTGCCTCCATTGGGGCAACAAATGTAGGAACACTCTGTGGGTTCAGACTCCATGATTCCTGATTAAAAAAAATGTAATGTATTCATTTTGTTGAAAATGTGATTGACTTAAAGCTTAGTAAATACACATAATTAAGAAGTTAGCCAAAACATAGGAAAAAACTTACAGGATGACCAGCAGAAAACCTCTGGGGATAGTCAGCTGAAAGTCCAGGTGTAGTAACATTAGGTGTGGGTGTCATAACAGGAGAGTATGCACCATTGTAGGAACAGTTACTTCTGACGCCTTGGACCAGTTGGGTTGGTTGATGAATGGTCTGTTCATACACTGCTGTAACTTGAACACTATTGTCAGTAGGAACTTGTAGTCTTGTTCTGTTAAACCATTCATTTGTTGTAGTTGTTGGGAAAAAGCCTTGAACCTCAATATTTCTATGTAAAGTCTGTTCATAAAAACAACAAAGTAAATAATAATTCTTATTTCAACATTTAGTATTCTAATTTTTAAATAAGGTACTGTGTATTTAATTTAGAAGTAAGTGATCTTGGACATTGACTTCAGAATGAATGTGGATTTTCTTTCAGTCTAAAGGAGAAGTGATCTGTAATTTCATTGCAAACGGGTCAAAAAGAACTAAAATTGTAACTTTTTTTACTTTGTAGGATATTCCTTGAGTCAGAGATAATTGTTTTCAGTACACATTTTAAGAATTTTTCCTATAATTTCAAGATATGTATAGAGAAAAATGCAGGTTCTCTTGTTTATACAATTCCTTAACATGGAATACAAGTACTCACAAGTTCATTTGCAGAGATTGGTTGTTGTAACTCTGCCTGTGTCAAAGTCGGGTTAAGGAAATGAACAGCAAAAGCATTTTGAGCTGAGGGATGAATGTGTCCCTGGCAGTTTGTGGCTATTTGTTGTACACTGTATTCTGTTTGTCTTTGCAGTATGGTCTCCTGAGTTTGCTGCTGGATGGACACCCATGGTAGTAGGGTCTGTCCAGATCTCAGCTCATTCAATGTCAATTCTGGTTTCACATTTGCAGGTTCAGTCTACAGAAGAAAAAATCTCATCTTTATATTACTGATTCTTCAAAATAAAAAGTTTTTTATCAATATGCATCTTCCTACCTCCCCCAATTGCTTTTAGGGCGGCATGCTATTGGAAATGAAATGAACATTTTTTTTAATTTAGCTTTGAAAAAATAGATGGACAGATTAATTGATGGACAAGTCATTTCTATACAATTCATTTGTTTGGCATTCAATTAACTTAAAAAAGTTCATTAAGAGAAGTTAAATACACATTGCTTTACATACCTGTAGTTGTACCCTTGTCCTGGGTAGAGAAGGATACACAGTACAGCTGGTGACATTACGGGTCACTGGCTCAGTGCTGGTGACTGAGAGACCATTAGGAAGAACAGTGGTGTTTATAAATTGTTGCATTTGTAATTGTTCAGCAGAGGTCTTGCAACCTAGAAGGAATGCAGATATTTATGTATACATGAATATGTACTTTTAATCTTATCAATAATTTTCTTCATTACTGTAATGTAGCCATATATAAATTAAGGCTATAAAAATGATGAAGATTTGATTTAGTTAGTAGTTGGAAATCAGGATTATTAGAATAGATCCATTTGAAGTGATCATTTTTCATATTACCAATCAGTTAAAAAGTTGATAATAACATATCAATGTTATAGAAAAAAAAAGAATATGCCATTACATAACTTACTCCATTTGTCACTACCCTGCCAGTTGTACGAGTGGTTCCTGTGTTGTGAAACACTGCTTGATTGGTAGCTTGAATGTAACGCTTTCTTGGTGACTCAACCTGTTATATAAAATATTATGCTTATATGCATGTATAACAAAAGAGTGGGGTCCACATTAAATGCACAAGTGTAATTAAGGAAAGACAATATTTTGCTTATAATTATATAGGATAATTGAAAAGAAATAGATTGGATCGAAAGGCTTCAGCAAAAAAGATATATGAAGGCTTCAGCAAAAAAGATATATGAAGAATTTAGAGAAGAAAAAGAGGGAAATGAATTTCATATTTTGAACTTACTTTTCCACATCAATATTACATATAACAAAACTGAGACCTCCACATCTCTCCCGGAAGTGGTGGGCGTGGTCAAGATGTCCACTCCCAGCCTCCCGTAAATACGTGAGGCAACTTCCGGGTCTGGATACTGAACATCCACTCTCTTCTGAAATGATTAAGAAAAAGTGTTTGAAAAATTGTGCTACCCCATGTTTGAAGTAAACCCATGTTTAGATATATTTAAACCGTTTACGCTTTACAAAAAAGTTTGGAACTTATCAATATTGAAGTGTGCTATTTCTGAGTACTTCGCACTGTCTAAAAATAAATAATAAAAATACTATTTTTTTCGACAGACAGCAATTATTTACATTAAACGTCTTTTAAGGTGACTGGGTAGTTGTGGTCATTTTCCATTTTAGCCTATATTTATCTCCTTTAAGTCAAGCGTTCTATATACATGTACAAAAATAATCAAATTTTAAAACCAAAATTTCGAATTTCTTTCTAACCCCCCATACACATATCCTTCTTTGACCTAGACTGCAAATGTCTAAAGTTGGGGGGGGTCTTAAGCTATGCGCCAATATTAAGTCTATCTTTCAGAAAAATTGGTTTATGTCTAATTATCTTTGCACAAAAATTGTGTGTGGGGAGGGGGGTGGGAGGGGGGGACTCCTATGCTGATGTAAATTAAGCTTAATCTAATGGTTTATTTGCCCCTACCACCCCCTCGGTTGCTGTGAAAAAACATCTGTCTATAATAGTACAGTCACTAAATCATATAATTCACATTTCCGAATTCTCAAAAAAGTTCTTTTTATAATCCTTCAAAATATTTGGATATTGTAAACGCTTGAAACGAATTTATATTTTTTCATATCTCTGCAAACACCAGAAACGTTAATTAAAAGCAAGGCGTTTTGTTTAAAATAAAAATCTTATAAGGCGCTATTCTTTTTCAGTGTGCGGTGAGAATGCAGTCCTGTAGCCCTGTTGCTTATGCTGTGTGGCAAAGGGGTACAACTGAAGTTCTTAAACAGATATATTTCCAACATACACAATTCATTTCATCATACACTACATGAAATTACTCTTATTTCAACAATTGACTAATATTTCAACAAAAATGTGCCTTCAAATGATCTTTTTCATATGTATTAAATGTAAAAAAAAATGATAAATAATGCTTGGACATAAACTTGAGATCAGAGAAGAAAAGAATATGCCTCAATCATGTGGCTTTTAAGAGAGAAATTTGGGAATAATTTACATACACCTACCTCAAAATACCATTTGGATCCAAGTTGACACTTTACATATGAAACACCATCATGAAAGTTGAAAAAAGAAATTAAAAAGAAATATAACTAGATACGATCTCGTTGCGAGCAACGAGAGGTCTTCCGTCCGATTCAAAAAAAAACTTGTAAAATCGAACAAAAAAGTGATTCAAACTTTTGATCACAAGAAGGAGTGAATCCAGGTCGCCAACGTGAATGCGCCTTTTGTTTCTCTTTCTCCCCAACGCGCGAACCATTTAGCTATTGGGAATACTGCTTTAAGCGTAAATATTCGCACTTTTTCTTTGTACTGATCTATTAAAGAGGTGCAATAGCTTCAATGAAATTAATTAAATAAAACATTCTTATCACCTTTATTTTATTTCGGCGTTAGGAAAGTATATTTAACACATTGTACACATTACATATCGTATCTAGCCCAGTAACACTAAAGCAGTGAAACGTAAATTAAGTTTTTTAAGATTGACACTGAATTGCAACGTACTACTACGTGAGAGTCCAAGTAGCTTTTTGCATTTCATGTATCCTTATGTCAGAATGGTTTAATCAAACGCTCAGCTGCCTCCATAAGCCCCTACTCGCGAAATGTCGGAGTTGACAGAGACAGCCGCCATCTTGGGCCCGCTTCAGATTTTCAAATATTAATATCTAGAGTTCAGATTAACCAATATTAAAACAACTTATATAAAGCATGGTCTCTATTAATATTCCAAAAATAAATGAAAAATATTGAAAAACAAAGAAAGTTGAAAATTTGGACTTTTTGAATTGGCTTCCGGTAGCGACAGGAAGTACTGACGACGAACGAAAAGTTGTGTCCTGGAAAGTATTGATCATCATCTATAAACTCTGAAAGTTTCACATTGATATCTTTTACCGTTTTTGAGTTTAATCGTGGACAAAAAGTCATTTTAAAATCAGGAAAATGGTCCAAAACTTGGCACCAGAGAGGAATTTCCAAAAACTGTCTTGGAACTTTCAAAGAAGAAATGGACAGTCAGTGAATGAAAACTTGATCCTGGAACCAACTTTTATTTGTGTGTGAGAAATTTTGAGGTTCCTCATCGGCAGATTTCTGCTGCAAAACTGGCACTAAGTCTCTGTGTTTATTACCATCAGATCCAAAAAGGCTTGATCATGAAAATTACTAGTAGCAACTAGTTAACCCCTGATAAATCACGAAATAAAGTCGTCACAAATAAAAGTTGGTTTACAGTATACATGTTTTAAATTGCAGCCTCTTGACCCCATGATTACTAAAGGTCATTTGAGGATTTTTTCATATATATTGGTTGGACAACTAAAGTGTAAATCTTAAAGTGACCTTGACCTTTACATCTATTTTTTTCCCTCTACATTGTAAGCAATGACAGTTCTAAAGGGGATTGGAAAAAACACAATAGTGCCTTGTCGAGTTATCACAAGTTCGAATCTCACCGTGGGACTTGGAAATGAGTTGTTCTAATTTTGAAGTATAACCAGAGATTCTGCATCTCATTCAGCGTTGCAAACCACAGCGAAAATGTACGATTCTGTCCCATTCTGGCCATGGTTATATGAGTAGAACATCGTGCAGCCATTAAATTATTGACCAATATGCAAGTATAGCATACTCGGAAAATGAAATTTGACACGACCTTTCAATACCCTACTACATTTTATGAATTTATGTATTAACAACCACGGGTAGAAGAGAGTTACAGCTGTATAAGCGGAACTCCTGAACCATGGATGGCTTGAGATAATGGGTTGCACTGTTTATCTACCAGTGTGTTACTTGATGACCTGCCAGTCAGACATGCACCGTCATTAAAATATGCTGTTCCAATTATGGCCTTCTTTACTTTAAATTATTATATTTATGCACCCGGATCAATAGATTGTTTTTGTCCTCTCTGTCTGTCTCTTTGACTGTCTGCTGTCAACTTTAACCTTCACCATAACATTTGAACCATGAGAGATAGAGACTTCATTTTTGGTATGCACTCCACTAATTAAGTTCTTTCTAATGACACCAAGGTCAATGACCTTGTTACCTTGACTTGTGACCTATATGCTAAAAATAGCTTTTTTCGAACTTAAACCATAACTTTTGAACCATAGGGGATAGAGACTTCATATTTGGTATGTATACTCTACTAATTAAGCTTTTTCAAATGACAACAAGGTCAATGAGCTTGTGACCTTGACCTATATGCTATTAATAGCTTTTTCAAACTTTGCCGTCACCGGGTGCATAGTGTTTCACAAACATTTCTTGTTTCAAGACTATTTTTCTACAATTGTGGGATCATATGCAAGAAGTTTGAATCACAAAATAATCTTTTTGTTCAATGCAGGTGTGTTCAACATGCTAGTTAACCATCTTAATCATCATCGAATATAACTGAAAGTAGATGTTTAACAGGGACGTAAGATATATACCACTAGACATTCTAATTATGTCACAGATAGAAACCTGCCCCCCGTACTTCTATTGTCATCTTGTATATAGAGTCCCCATCAATTTTAAGGGAATCACCCCTGTGTAACACTTACTTTATTATTGTTCAGAAACCTTATTTTTTGAGGCTCCCAAGATCAACACCTTAAATCAACTATCTAACAGACCTTATCTATAAAGTTCAGCAATTGAAAATGCTTCTTTTTGACCCTGAAGCCTTCCCACTAGGCTATGTTATCAACTTGCTCATATCTGGTAACATTATATACTAGGACACCCTCCCTTAAGGTGTATTGAACAGTTTAAGAGCAAAATATACCTTGCGATAGGCATTTTAACAAAATATACTCACCGTCAATAGAAACGCAACACCCTAATTTAAGGGGTGAAAATTATGTACGGGATATAACTATGTACCAAAAAAGTTAGGGCATCTTTTACTTTGCCAAATCAGTTATTTAACGGTTGAATGATTTTCATTCCATTACCGGAAGTTGATTTTTAGCCCCCTTTAACAGAAATCAAAAATTAGCATTTTTAATCAAATTATTGACAATCTTTTGGGTTTTCAAGGTTTTGTACTTGTTAATCATAAGTCTTGTACTAAAAGTCCGGAAAAATATCCTTCTTTCTTTTCCGGATGATCCCTGTAATTCCTCAAAGTAACTGAAAGCACGCATTTTGATTGCTTATGTTGGAAATTCTCAAAATAAAAAAGAAAGGGAGAGTTCCAGATGCAAATATACACTACATAACGACTTTTCGGGCCCATGTGTTTCAAAAGCATGAATGACAGTTCCTTAACCGGAAGTCCAAGGGTTATACACTACGCCAATTTAGAGAAAATTCGAGGTCAGTATCTGAAAAACAGGCATTTAAAATGCACAAGCATATTTATTTCGCGCAGGTTAAGACATTGATAAACCTACTGCATGATAGAATTTGGGCTGTGTTTGTTGTACTTGGCGGACTGGGACGTTTTAATTGAATGGTCGGAAGGGGGATGTTTTAAAAGTTATGTGTTACTTTCTAAGGTCTAAAGATAACATTTAAAGTTTAAATGAAGTATCATTGTTTTGTAAATTTACTTTTTTCATTTCTGTATTCATTTTTAATATCATCTTTAAACCTTATAAAGTAACACATAACTCTAAAACATCCCCCCTTCCGACCATTCAATTAAAACGTCCTAGTCCGTCAGGTACAACAAACACAGCGCGAATTCTACCATACAGTAGGTTTATCAATGTCTTAACCTGAGCGAAATAAATATGCTTGTGCATTTTTAAATGCCTGTTTTTCAGATACTGACCTCGAATTTTTTCTAACTTGGCGTAGTGTAGTAACCCTTGGACTTCCGGTCAAGGAACTGTCATTCATGCTTTTGAAACACATGGTCCCGAAAAGTCGTTATGCAGTGTATATTTGCATCTGTATCTCTCGCTTTTCTTTATTTTGAGAATTTCCAACATTAGCAATGAAAATGCGTGCTTTCAGTTACTTTGAGGAAATACAGGCATCACATCCGGAAAAGAAAGAAGGATATTTTTCCGGACTTTTAGTACAAGACTTATGATTAACAAGTACAAAACCTTGAAAACCCAAAATATTGTCAATAATTTGATTAAAAATGCTAATTTTTGATTTCTGTTAAGGGGGCTAAAAATCAACTTCCGGTAATGGAATGAAAATCATTCAACCGTTAAATAACTGATTTGGCAAAAAAGGGATACTCGGAAAATGAAATTTGACACGACCTTTCAATACCCAATCACAGTTTATAATTTATGCATTAGCAACCACG
>NW_026925465.1:0-26469 GCF_032062105.1 Saccostrea cuccullata | reverse complement strand
ATGAGTGTTCGTGGGATTTATCCCATGATTACAATTCCATGGGAGAAAAAATCTCAGATGGGAGAAAAAATCCCATCTGAGATTTTTTCTCCCATCTGAGATTTTTTCTCCCATCTGAGATTTTTTCTCCCATGGGATAATGGTGGGATAATTGGTGGGACTGAAAATCCCACCATTCTCCCATGGGATTTTGATATTTGGGACTTAATATTTCTCAAACTAGATAAGCTTGTGAGTTCAACATGAGATTATGTGCTACTGCTAGAAAATCCCACCAAGTAATATTAATGTTTTTTTGATATCGCAATTGGAAATGGTAGTAAAAAGTCCGGACTATGTCGTGTCCGGAGTTAAATGTCGCACTGTTATTATTGTTAATCTTGATATTTTAGTAATGCTCAGTATATACATGAATTTACCTTCTGTCTTCATTGTTTAAGATGTATTATATATATGTAGCCTTCTTTTCTTCTTCCAGACTGTAAAACTTTGATGAGATCTTTCGCCAGAAAATGTTCATTGCTGTTTACTAAATACACATTGTACCTCCAGACGTTAGAGAGTAGTTCAAGGGAAGTAATTAGGAAGCAAAAAATGCTTCAAAATGTAGAAAAAAGTAATCTTTACCTTTGAATTCCTTTTACATCTTTGAGTCTCCCACCAATATTTTACATATTTTGATATAATCAAATATCAGCCTTTCATTATTAATTATTACTAAATTTGTAATCAGTGTGCATTTTTTGTTTTAAGCCTCCAAAAACTCCACTAAATCAATCACATATCTGTTATGTTATAATATGTAAAA
Source organism: Saccostrea cuccullata (assembly GCF_032062105.1). Lineage (NCBI taxonomy): Eukaryota > Metazoa > Mollusca > Bivalvia > Ostreida > Ostreidae > Saccostrea > Saccostrea cuccullata. The sequence goes on along the minus strand of NW_026925465.1, from coordinate 25,661 downwards.
TGGCCATTTACTATTGAGAGATTAAATTAAAACTACAGGTATAATTACTTTAATCTGTAGTATTAAATTTAAATAATGAAAACATATTAAGTTATCCCTTTTCATTTCTGGACACAGTTTTTCTTGATAAGTACATGTTTTTCAAAATTAACGAAATTGAGAATTTTGCACCCCGTTTCTATGGCAACCAAGGGTCTATTTCATAATTCCACTTTAGATTTTACAATTAATGACATAGCTGTTTAAAATTATTATAAAAAAATCTAAATGTTTTTCTATGCGTGGCCAACCAATTTTGATAATTACAGAGAATTGATATTAATATTTGGAACATTAAAAACGATATTTGGAGATAGTTTTAAAAAATGAATAGCTGTGGTGTATTTACAATGAGGTTTAAAGTTACGACAAATCGCGTGAAAAAATAAACACGAAATAATTTCAGTATTATAAGTCTCCCAAGTTAATTTTTGCATGTAACGTGGGAAAAAAATTACAAGAGAGAATATTCGTATTATACTCTGCAAGACAAAATGTTTGCTTTGCTAGGAATAAAGTAAAAATGGCAGAATTAATTAAGCCTATTAATATCATTGAAAACTTGACGAAAACAAATGAGAAAAAGGTAAGACGACATAATCTTAGATTCTTGACATGCTTATATGAATTACAGCTGTTATTTTAGCATTTCTGCACAATGTTTGTCTCGAGTAAGAAAAAGGAAATTCTGAAATATTAATCTCTTCAATTCATTATAATTATAAAAAAAATGACTTCATATTTCAGTGGGTAAAATTACGAATACATGTAAGGATTTATTGAAAAGAATTTAATTAATGAGGAAAGTTTTATGATTATTTAATTTTGAAGTACAATTTGAAAATCTTAAATAAATATTACACGTTCTAGCTTCTACTGAAGCAGATAAAAAGTACAATTATTATGTGTATTGTTATAATTATCTTTCAAAACATGCTGCCATTTTCTTTTGTATTTTTCAGATCATTCAAGAAATACAGGATATGGTTTATCCAAACGTTCCCGGAATTTGACGATCCCTTACATTCTAAAAAATACTACACCAGAAACATTAGGAAAATATCATTACTCTTATAGAGGAATTGTAATTTCAGATGGAACATTGATTTCAATATTTATTTTCCTGATCATTATCTTTGAAATTTACAAAGATCTAAAAAACATAATTATGAAAAGGCAACAGTATACCATTAACAACACCGATGATGTTTATGCTGAGATACCTCATATGAACAATGACATCAGGTAGATTGAAAAAACAAAACAAAACTGGAATACATGTGAATGAGATGTTGAATATTGAATATATGATCAATTCAACCATAACTAAAATATTGTGCATATTTGTAATAAATATATGATAAAAGGCACAAGAGTGCAGGAAATTAATTTTAGGGAGGTCAAGACCACACTGTAAAAAATGATGTTTAACTTGTGTTTAATTTTTAAACAGTCGTGTTTTACAATTAAACATAGTGGGTTTAAATACAAAACATTAGTGTTTTATATATAAACACTGATGTTTAAAATGGTGTTCAATAAGTAGGGTGTTTAATCATCCGTCTTAAACACTTAATATTCATATGCATCAAATCAAAAAATAAATTAGGTGTTGCTTCTTAGTATTTGCTGTATGAATTTGTCAATTTTACAATGTCTTAATTTACGAAATAATTCCGCACATAATATTAGATATTTATCGACACAGAAAAAAATACTAATAGCAAGGCAATATGTTGACTTTAGATCATACCAAATGCATTCACAATTAACATTAATTGGTAGTAATTTTGTGCCAAAATTTCAAAATTTTCAGAAACTGTTAAAGAGGAAATAGAAACAAATATTATGATATTTTCTATAATTGTATCGATATTTTAATCACCGGTGTTTAACACGAGTGTTCATTTCTTAATCATATATATTTATAAATTAAACACATGGTATTTATATAGAAATTGCAAATTAAACACCAGTGTTTAATACGTTATGATAGAAAATGACGCAGTTGATTATGTCATAACATGCCATTTGAACGCAGAAGATGCAGAATCACGCACATACTGGCAAGAAACACCATATCTAGCAAGGAAATAGAAGGTATATTTATACATTTCTTTACGTAAAATCTTTCAAAAAAGAATGTTGAATACATTAGAGATCTAAAATGCTTTTCATTTATGAAATGCAGGATTGTTTCCTATAGTTATTAATCGTCTGAGTGCAATCCGGCCATGCGCAGAAGTAGAAAAATAAAATGCTTAATGAATGTAGTCTTGATATCTAATTTTAAACTTTGCAGGGACATTCATCTGTTACTGTGAATCCTGAGAAGCAAACATTACTTGATAAAGGAAAAGGATTTAAACGAAGATCAGACTTAACCATGAGAGGTGAGTCTTAAAACAAAAAGCCCCCCCCCCCCCACACACACACCATTGGTTCCTGATAAATGAAATTACTTGCTAATATTTATGCTCCTTAACATGCAACAATACCACACTCGCACATGTACTAGCTGCAGATCTGTAGCGTTATGGTTTTTATGTATTTGCCTTTGACCATAACTAATACATAAAACTATTACGCTACAGATCTGCAGCTAGCGCATCTACCAACAATAATTTCATCTCCAGCCCGTGCACATACATGTATTTTTTTCAGGAAACTTCACTTTTTTTGAGGGGGTGTGATACATGATAGAATATGCCTTGGGACAAGTTAGCCCCCCCCCCCATTTTCTTAATTTTTGCCGTTGGGTTGCTCCTACAGGTACATGAACATTTATTTTTTTAGTGTACAGACTGTACGCTTATACATGTATGATTTACAGGTATTTGAATTGCAGATTTTTATTCCAAACTTGTTTCTCAGTATGTATAATATAATTAAAATTGGCGTGAACAATAACAATCTTTTTTTTCGATCTTTATGTATTCTTTTACAGATAATTATCTGAATTTGCATAGTGAATATTTTTTCATCCATCTTTCAGGATATGAGGTAGAACTACTTGGGGTGAATACAATTTTGGAGAATGGAAAACTGGAGATCATCATCCGTTGTAGAAGAACCTGAATTTTACCCGCAACCAGAGGAGCTAGACTGTTTAACTCGGATTAGAATATGATATGGATATTGAGTGAGTGATACCCCGGCATCTCTTGTTTAGTAGCAAGAATTGGTCCTTTACAATTCAAAACTGGAAAAAATTTCTTTATTTGGTTAAAGAATATTTGTGAAAGTATAAACTTGTATAACATTTACAACTAGATTTATTAGTGTAATACAAGTACATATTATACATGCTGTACCCAGACAACAATTATAATTTTCAGTTTTTTGTATCATATTTATTCATCATTTTGCTTGTTTCATTTATTAAAAAAGATGTAAAGGATGATCTAGCCTTTTAAAAAAAATGTTTTAAATATTACTGATGAAAAACATTTCATTTTATTAAGCGATAATATATTTTTTTTCATATTTCAAAGACCCCCACCCCTCCCGGCACCAGTTTATTGGAGTTTAGTTTAAAGATGCAGGGTTTACATGTTCATGCTAGTTTATTTTGAGAATTCTATTTTTTCCACTAAAATTGAATAATGTATCCGTGTGTTGGTAACTGTATTATTTAATGTTTCAGTTGTTTATAAAGTTTGAACCCTCAATCAACATTAAATCAATTATTAATTTAAAAAAGCTTAATGTACAACATATTCATTATCAACCACAGTGTGTTTTGTACTGATTTATATTTGTTTCAAATAAAAATGTCGAAAACTTATAAACACGTTTAAGTATTTATTTATTTTGTAAAATAAACACGTTGAAGTGTTTAAAAATTGACCTTTAAACATGTTTAAGTGATTATTATCTGTTGCATCGAATAAACATGTTTAAGTGTTTAAGTGTTTATGTTGAAGACGTTTATTTATTAAACATGAAATGTTTAAATTTTAAACACTCACGGTGTTTATGTAGTAAACTCTAAGTGTTTATTCAGTGTTTAATCTTTAAACATTTTGTGTTTTTGAAGTGTTGAATATTAAACCTCATGTGTTTAGAATTTAAACATTCTAACGTGTTTATTTCTTAAACACTTCTTGAGATGTTTAAATTCTAAATGTGTTGAAGTGTTTATTATCTGTTGCAATATGGTGTTTATTTATAAAACACTTATTTTTTACAGTGCAGAAAGTTACTTTGCAATTGAAAAACTTGTTCGGGGTATTGCATCTCTTGCTTTGGCCTTACAGGGCTTAAACTTTACCCATTGAGTATAAACATAGGTAGAATGTTTCAAAAACCTTGATCCAATTATCAAGCAAAAGTCAGGTTAGAAAAATATACATGTAGTTATTTAAGGTCTTTGTCCATAGTATATTTTTTCTCCCGTACCTCACCCGTAGAGTGCTCTTAGTTGAAAAATGTGCAGTGATGTTTAAAAAATATCTTAAATGAAAAGTTAATGTCTCAAAATCTAGCTATTTGAATCAAAAATATAGTCCAGAGCATATTTAACGCTTAATATATATCTTGTGTACCCATATCTTATCCGCAACTCCTCTTATACCTGTAAAGAAATTTAAGAGACTTTCACAGAATCTTTGTTTAATAGTGCCATTGTGCACCTGTTTATTTACTTTTTGATCCGATACATATTTTAGGTCTCCCATAGCAAAACACAAATACTGCCATTCCTTCTTTAATATTGAAGGGTACCCATCTCTTATCTGCAACTCCTTCTATACTTCTTAATAAATTTAATAATACTTTCACAGATTCACAAGTTCTTTCTGACATGAATCCGATCCAGTGTTCATTTCCTATTTTACCTTTTGTTCTGATACTTATTTCGAGTATCCCATAGCAAAACATGCATGGACTTCACCATTATAATCATATGGGAGGCGGGGGTAAAGTTTAATTAGCTCGGTATTTTCATTAAATACTTTCATATTTAGTACATTAAAATAGATTAATAGTGTTGACAAAATGATATGATCATTACGCATATGCATGCACGTGCGCTCGCGTGCAGTGCTTAAATGACAAAAAATACTTGATTTATTCGGAATATTTTAATATCAGCAGTCTCGTTTAAAGTCATCATTTCGTATGTTCTATGGTCGATACAATGACCTTGTCAGCAGATACAATTTATCATTGAGTCAAATGCTGACTGACGTTTTTCATACCAATGGTTAGTCCATTATTTACACACTGAATTGACGACGGGTTTTTTCCGTTATATCCTGATCATGACAAGGAGCACACGGCGGGTGTGACCGGTCGGCAGGGGTGAGCATCACTCCTCCATGGCACCTGATCCCACCTCTGATGTTTTGGGGGGTCCGTGTTTGCTCTGCTCTTATTTTGTATTGTTTTATGGACTTTGAGATTGAATACTGTTCGTTATCTCCATATCCTTCTTGAGAGAAAATAAAGTTGTATCAATAGCGTACACATGCACATGCATTCACCTGTATAGGCATGTAATGCCAAAATTGTGAATATACGTTGTATACTTTAGCAAAAAGTTGTTAAAGTCTAAAATGCAGAAAAGAACTATATGCGGTATATTACATATATTTGCCCCCACAAAAGTCAAAATTTGAAAACTTCCTGAAATGTGCTGAATTCAATAAATTGTATGAGAAATATAAATTAACAGAAAATATTATAGTGTCAAAGCAGTGTATTCACAATTTTTGTTTTTATTACGTCACAAACTAGTCCAATTTTATATCTTTTTTCAGAAAGAGGACAAAATGGACAAAATTTCAACAACTTTAGCTTTAAAATTTATAGAGCGCAGGTTTGTTCAGGAACAATATTGACATATTTCATTGATATTATCATTCTACACATTATATCAAAATATTGATCCTGAACACACATGCGCTCGGTGACTTTTACTCAAAATATCGACGAAATATGTACATTTTTCTGTAAAATTCATGAAAAACTGAAATTTACGTCATGTTTGTGACGTCATTACGTACATATGGCGTCATTACTTATGAAAATATTCAGTGCTTTGAAGTCAGCATAAACTCCCCTGTTTAAGAACTTAATTAAATATATCTCTATCAAAGTTTGATTTGGGGGGCAAATATTGGTTATTACCGAATAAAGTTCTTTGTCCTATCTAATAAAGCTTACATGGAATAAGGCATCAAAAGGATATTGGGCGGGGGGGGGGCGTTTTGGGAACATCTTTAACGATTTCCGTTACAATTAGTTTGGAATATTTTTTAAACGATATTAATTTTTTTTAATCTTTTATAAAGAAAGTTTTGCAATTTCAATATGTATCAAATACTATGCAATTTACTGAAACCCTTCACTGGCTAAAACTGCAGCGGCATTTCAGAAACTGAATAACCTTTGAATGATTTTGATGGGACACTTAATGACAGGGATTTAAAATTCAGTCTTCTTTTTTTCATAACATTTCCTCCATTTCTAAGTTAAGAGAAAGTCAAATGTCAATATGTTTGTTCAAAAAACTGAAAAAAGCGTAGTTATGATTATCCTTCTCTTTTTAAATGAAAATAACAGGACGTAAAACATAGTAAAACACATGTTCTCATCACTTTAGGCTTTTCATATACAGGAAATCATAAAATGATTGTTATGAAATTATCAACAGTTGTCACAGAGAGTATCAGACTGTTATGCCATGTATTTATTTATTTTTACCTTATGAATTGAAGGTTTCTTTAATATATACTGATCTTGACCATGCCAATCAAGGTTGTCATCTTTTTGACGTTTTTGTGCTACATTATTTCTCTCTTTATGAAGATAATTGCTGTCAAAAGTTGCTCTTACGGGTAAGATATTAGCATTCCTTTTTTAAAAAAAATGATTATTAATATTACGTCCTATCATACATTAATATGTTAATATTAGTAGGCGTAAAGAAGATGGATCGTGCTGTACAAACTTTCATGCAGACGGGGATCTCTTTAAAGGTTATACTTAACTTGAAAAAGCTATTTGTAATCAATAAGGTTTTAAAATAAATTTATGTGATCATTTACCTTTCTTCTTTGTAAAAATTCTTTTTGGCATGAAGATAAAGTATTTGTTCTCTTTAATTCATTCAGATATTTATTCAGAAATAATGCATAGAAATAAAGATAACTTTAATATAGATTTTTAGAATGTTCTCCTGGGTTTTTCGGAAATAATTGTTCCCAACCTTGTCCTTCACCAACATACGGGGAAAGATGAACACTGAAATGCACTTCTTCTACAAAATGTAATCACATATATGGCTGTATTCAAAGTACAGGTATTGTAATCAAACTTTAATATCCAACACGGTTTTGTTTTGAGAAAAAATATTAAAATTATTTTTTTATTTTTTTATTACATTAATCAAACGTATTGCTTTTGAAAATTATTGCTCAAAATAAAAAAAATGTATGTTCTCATCAAAATACTTTGATTAATTGTTCCTTTTTTATTTATTAGATAGAGAAGTTACTTGTGGCTTCTAATTCATTATTTATATTTGCCAATTACCAATATTCGTCGTAAGTCTACCCAGATAGCAAGCTGACGTTGGGCCGATGTTGGCATATGGTTGGTAGATCGGCTACATATCGCGGTTGGCAGAACGATATTGGGCCAACATCGGTCCGACATTGTCATTACAACAGTCGGTGTATTGACATCGTACCAACATCGGTCCGACATTGTAATTACAACAGTTGGTGCATTGGCATTGTACCAACATCGGTCCGACATTGTCATTACTACAGTTGGTGCACTAACATTGTTCCAACCTCGGGCCAACAACAGGCACGTAGCATCGTTTTTAAAAGGGGGGGGGGGGGGGCAACCACAAATTTTTTTTTTACTTACCTGAAAAAGTTGACAAGCAAAAGGGTGGGGGGGGGTAGTGGCCAACTTTTTTCAAGGCCAACTTTCTTTCACTTCCAATTTTTTGCTGTTTTTTCTTGATATCACTATACTGTGGTAAAAAGTGGGGCGGGGGGCATCCTTGCAATGGACATTTTCTGTAGTAAAGGTAATGTTGAGGAAAAAGTTGGGGGTGGGCGTTGGATCAGGCCCCCTGCCCCCTGTTGCTACGTGCCTGAACATTGTTATTTTTAATGTTGAAGTATGGCCATCTTTGCAATGTTGGCCCGACATTGTTGAACCAACTTATATGTTGAAACGTTAAAAAAATTATTTATTTATTTTAATTTTTATTTATTTGTTTATTTATTCATTTTTAATTATTTAATCCTTACGTAGATTTTCAAAACTATGGAAAATAACTTAGATTTTTCTCTAAAACTATCGACTAATAGTACAATTACATCGGGATCGAAGTCGGGTTCGATGAGCAATTAATTTAAACAACATACCGCGCCGAAATTTAAATTTTTTGGGTGTTCAACGCAGCCATGTTGATATTGTACAGAAGGAACGTTCGGAAAAGAGTGTCGCGAAAAGGAGAATCATGACTAGCTTTGGATCGAATTTCTGTTTTGACAGAAGATGAAGACATTTTACGACTCGGTACTGCGGTAGGTACAATGTACAAAATATTTTTTATAGTATAACATGTGTCCTTGAATACTTCCTTAGTCAGGACACTACACATAAAATGCTTGGCAGTAAAATCGTTTGAGCAAGCGCTATTTTAATTTTGTTATAATAATTTTACACTTCTATACATCTTTCTTAAAGATGGATTTCAACCCGAGTTTCCTCGTTTGGGATCAAATTTTAGTGTTCCTCTCTTCAACATTTACAGAGTTTGTTGTACAATGTAATAAAGTATATTTATTTTTAAATGCATGTGCAAGATCATTTTCAGCACTTATTTTGATTATTTAATAGTTGCATGCAGTGGACTGTGCCCGAGACGATTCCCACTGCGCCGGCGAATAGTCAGCTTGTAAAAATGGTGAGAACCAGCTCAAATTTTCATTTAACACAAATAACCTAACATTGTTTTTATCAACTTGTATCTTTTAGCATAAAACTATAAAGATATTGCATCTACTATATACCAAGTAAACAAGAGGTTTATATTCCTTATCCTAAAAATACATAACAGTTACAATGGATTCTGACAGGTAATCTAAACATGCTATAAATTGCACAGCTATGCATAATTATTTTACATAAATATTTAAGCATTAATTATTAAAAATAGCTATCATATTCTATGATGCACAATTATACATGCATTATTTTCAGGAATCTGAATGCTCACAAGAAGGACAAAAGCAGTATGAAAATTAACACAAAGGTAAGATTTCTTAAATTTTCTGATTAGAGCAATAAAATCACATGAATTGAAATTACATTTCTACACTATACTGAACTGTCAGGTTGAAATATGCAATTGTCTACAGTCTTGTAGAGCCTTGCTTTATTATTTGTCATATATTTTTGTTTATATATGCGAAAAATATCGATGATAATACATCCTAATGGTCATCTTTTGTTTCAGAAATTGTGCCAGAAAAGTTTGAAGTGTCTATGGGAATGATCAACAATGAACATTGAACTTTCTGAGCCTTTGTACTTAAAGTGAATCCGTTCGTGACATGACCAGTCATTTGGCTACCCTCTAACATAACGCCATCTTTTATTTATTTATTATTGTGAATTTCATGGGATATCAGTGAGGAAGTGATTCAAGCAAACACTTGAGAAATTTCGGATCTAACTTAATTAGGATCTTTGGCATGTTCGGGGAAAATAGTATGTGTTGATTTATTGGATCTTTTTATTAATATAGTTGTGTAGTGGATATTTTGTACTTAATACATGTGTTTGTCACTCTAGTAAATGTAAATGTACATGGACAACTGGAAGTTCATTGTAACTGTATACCCCGTTGAGGTTTCAATGACCTCTCCCAATGTCATTAAGTCAAATGCCATATTTTAAAAAAAGAAATAGTTTGTTTTATTACAAAGAAATGTCAATCAGTGAGAATACTTTGAAAAAATGTGCTTACATTGTACATCTATAAGTGTATATGTAATATTTGTTTCAAAACACATTGTAAAAGAAACTATTTTTTTTTAATTTTTAAAATATAGATTTGATCTATGATAAATTGTGATGTTATCATTATTTCAGTTTTCATTGTATCTTCCTGGAATTTCTTAGATTTCCATTGAATTCCATAGATTTCCAAATATCCTTGTGCACAAATATGTTGGGCCAACATTGGGCCAACATTGGGCAAACATAAGAATTATCATTGTTTGACATTGAGCCAACGTAGCGCCTACATGTAGGAGCACAAATACGTTGGGCCTACATTGGGCCAACATCAGAATTATCATTGTATGACATTGGGCCAACGTAGCGCCAACATGTCGGTGCAACGTTGCGCCGATGAGCAAAATTACATTGGCCCAATATAAATTTTCCGACATTGGGCCAACATAACTGACAACAGTGGCCCAACGTTGGACCAACGTCAGAATTATCGTTCTATGACATTGGGCCAACGTTGCGCCAACATGTCGGTCCAACGTTGCGCCGATGAGCAAAATTACATTGGCCCAATATCATTTTCCGACATTGGACCAACGTAACTTACAACGGTGGCCCAACATCGGGGCAACGTAAGCTTGCTATCTGGGTAAAGGCTTAGAATATGTCATATATCCAGCTGACTCCCTAGGCATAGATCGTAAGAACTGTGTTCGTTTCTCGTTCTCTGCGCCGTGTCAAATTAAAGTTAAAAAGCAAAAAAAATGTGAATATTTCTCTTCCAAATCTTCGATACAAGAAGAGAAAGTGAAGTAAGGGTTTTTGAATGAAGCATTAAAAACTACAGTCATTCTCAAGGTATAGAGATTTTGCACTTCTTAATGGCCCAAAGTGTCGAGAAAAGATCTAAATTTGAAGCTTTTCCTTAACATATTCTTATACTAGGACGTCTCCATATGAGTGAAAAATTCTGGAATGGGACGTAAAACAACATAAAATCAATTAATCGATCAAAATATTGACTCTAAGATAAAAGACAACAACATCCTGACTCATTTTACTTCCACACCTTTAAACAAAATAAATACTGCTAGTCATGGTTGACTTGAATAATAGATGCGTACTAAGAATGTAAAATTGAAAACCAATCTCGTCTTTTAAATGTTGGAATGAAAAAAATTATCACTTGACAATATAAATATAACAAAGTTACATTTTTTGCTGATAAGTTACAATATATGCTACAGTAGAAACCTTTAACAATGACGATAATCTTATTAAAATTTATCAAGGAACGAGGGCGCTTTTGATTGGCATTCGGCAGGAATTGGGGCGTAATTGAAAAGTGAAAAAGAATGGGTGGACTTAACTGGTCAGAAAAAATCGATAAATTTAAATTTCATAAAATGTTAATTTTTTTCTATCATATAAACCACCGATATCTTAACCGTGTATTAATGGTACAGATGGGAATTTAAAATGCTCTTTTCTAGGTAAACTGAATAAATATCGAAGGCATGGTGCCTGAAGGTTTTTTGAATATCAATAGATAATAAAGGTCAAGCGTTTTTCATCGTCTGAATACATAGTCAGCGCATGTTTGTCGGCTGTTCTTAAGAAAACTGTAGTTGCATATTGCACAAAATAATGTCATATTAAAAGGAGAAGAGCCGACAAACGTGCGCTCACACTTAATTTAACAAAAAACATGTTCAAAACAAACTTCTCGCTTCCATTGTTACATGTATGACTGCGATTGACCTGTTAAATATTACAATTCATCACGTGATGTCCACCTGCGAGTGTACTCGTGAAAACAGTTACATTGTATTCTTCTACCTGACCTCGTCCTAAATCACGTCTTTGAGCGCGTTTGGTTGCTGTTTTCAGAATTTAGCAAATCAAATTTTGTTTTAATTTTGCGTGTCATCAAACTTTTTAAATGATTTCATATTGACATCGCTGTAATATGCTAAACACGTATTCGAATTTTTGGATAGAGAGATGGATAGAGAGAGAGATGTCAACAATGACGCCAACCGATGGCCCCGCCTCCTATAAATATTGATTATGTGACCTAAAAACCACTCCTGGTACATGTCAAATTCCGGAAGACGACACTTGTGTATCGTTGCTTCAATTTTGATATATGGCAACAGGGCACTGATTTTGTACAAATGTTCTACCTAATATAACCAGGTATACGTAGCTCTTTCCATTGCTTGTAATATATTTTGGATTCACTCCATTAACAGCTTGGTAGAGGAACCACAAAAAAGATCCAAAATAGGGCGTTAAGTCCACCCATTCTTTATCTACATGTCACACGAAATTTTATAATTTTTTTTTATTTATCCGGTTCCTGTGCTACAGGAAAGGAGTATATTTTCCCGAAGTTGAGCTATGATTTGCTAAAAAATAACTTGAAAATTGGCCAGATCAGACATTTGGTACAAAATGGAACATTTTTGAATAATTTAAAAAAAAATTTTTCTATCTTTGGGTCTTCTCTTCATGATTTTGAAACGTTATTTGTGTGTATTTTAATTCAAAGAAACGAATACACATTTTTAAAAAAAATGGAGAGAAGACCCAGAGACCACAAAAAATGAACTTTTCCCCAAAAAATCCAAATGTGTGAATGTGGTGCTTCTTTGTCCTTTTTAAATCATCTCAATACGTGTAGCGGTGATAGCTCAGTAAGTAGGGGTACCTGTTCAATGCGCTCGAAGCGAAAAGTTTTTGGTTCGAACCTGGCATGGGGCGTTAATTTTTTTTTTCCATGCAAACAACCATTTATTTTGTCAGTTTCGTTTTATGTACTGATGTATTAAAATTTTGAATAAGATAAATTTTGGTTCAGTTTGGTTCTCGGGCGAAATCAATTCCAATCTTCTATTCTACATGCATAATGTACATGTACACGTATCATGCATCTATGAATTAAATATTTAAGGTAATTATTTTTTGTGAAACATGATTGTTATTGTACCCCCTAGGAAAAACGGACATAAATATTGAAATCTTCATTCAAACTAAATGAAAAAAAACCTATGGACGTGTTTGTAAAACCTGACCAGCTATGTTCAGCCAACCAAATCCTGGACATTTAAACCATTAATGTTTCGTACAAATAATTCCTGCAGATCACTCGCCAAATGCGCCCATCTTCTTGATGAGCTGCAACTAGTACAGACTTTTTGTGTTTTCCAAACGATGAGCAATGTTTTGTGATAAAAATGATGACGAAAGTGTCATACATGTACATGATTTTGAGATAAATTATCATAAAACAGCAGTTATGACCTTTTTTCTTCTAATAGTAAAACAAGTTGCTGTCCTTTAAAAAACGACTGCAATACGTGCACCATATGCATGTGTTTCTAACCGAAATTCAATTTAAGGAAATTTCTAGGTGTAGAAAATATTCATTAGGTTTGTTAACATTTTCTACAATGATCTGCCTAATTACATGTATGACTGATTGTAATCTCAAAGCAAAATTGTTAAATTTTATCTCCGATTAACCTTTAGTTTTTCAGTTGTAAAAATCGGGATATTTTTTTTTATATATGTAATCCATAATGGCTGGGACTTGACAACTGTTCCGGATTTATACGGAAGAAATCAATCATGGGAAAAATAGATCTGATGGTACACGTGTAGCACAGCTATGTAGTAAGCAGATGTTTATGTCGGAGCTCCCCCCTCCCACTCATTAAAAACCGTTGCTACAGCACTCGTATTTGGATTGCTGAAATACCAAATACTTTGCGAGCCTTGATGCACAAAACTAATGCCGGTAAAAACTTGTCCTATCTTTTAAAATCTAGAACTACTGTAGTCGTTGAATGACGTTTCTTATTCAAGTTGTTAAGTTACATATACAGTACAGGCCACGAGTTTTCCGCATCGCTCGGTGGAAAAAACGCTCTGTGTTACACCGTGTACACGGTGTAGCACGGTGTGTGTGGATTTGAAATATACAGGTAGGCACACCGTGCCGCACCGTGTCTAGAAAAATCTCAGCTAATGTCCTCCGTGTCGCACCGTCTTCAGTAAATTTCGCTCCGTGTCGCACTGCGTGTCCAGAAAATTCTCCTGCAAGCTGCACTGTTTAAATAGTATTACAGACGAAATCGTTTGTTTCTGATAAAAATCTAATAAATTTTGATGACAATTTATAACTTTCAGTTGGTTTATGTATAGGCCTACATGACAATCGTTTTTTATTCCACCAGATATTGGACTCTGAATGGCACGCATGATATTGAGATTAGATATCGGTAAAAAAAATTGAATGATTTTCATTTGAATTAACTGTGTGTCTAGAAATTTATATTTTAGTAAAATTATTCATTCACGTTACAAAATCAAAATTATGAATTTTATTTTAAATGAACAATTTAATCTCATGTGTTCATGTACATGTATAACAAAGGAAGACGAAATGGAGTCGACCTGCATTCGTGTCACATACACTGTATAGTATAAAATCCGAGCTGTATTTCATGGTTTTAACATTTACAGTACTTGTGTACGATCCAAGCATTATTATGTATATTCCTTATTAGAATACATTATTTTGTTCATCTTGAATTATTCTGAATGTGGATGCGAAAATCGTCAACAGAAACACGAAATTAATGCAAGAATTTCAAAGCGTTTTTCTCGCAAACATTATTTTCATACAGTAGTGTTCACTACGTTATGTTTTTAAAATCCTTTCAGTATAAGTAATTATTTTAAAAAGATTTTCTTTAATCTAATAAGTTTTTCTTTTCTTGTAAAATGTATAAAAAGCAATACCAGAGAGAGAGAGAGAGAGAGAGAGAGGGAGAGAGAGAGAGATACAACCCCCTTTGAATATAGTCTGTAATATTTTTTTTTATTCTTCGTTTTATTTAAGTTACAGAGGTCACAATTAATCATTCTATAATTCTATTTAATTGCCACAACTTTTGTTCGTTTAATGCAATCAATTCGTTCTCTGTATATGCTGTAAGCACAAATTCTCGTGCATCACCTGCCAATCAAATTCCCATGACGCAAGGTGACCTTGAAAGTCTGTTTACACGGAAAGAATTTCTCTTGTAATTTGAAACAATCTTATGGTCAGTTCCGAGTTCACACCTGTTAAAAAAATATATTGGGTGTCTGCCGGTGGGTCAGGGGCGCCGTATGTTTATCACACCTTTCAAATTCTTTAGTTCTGACCACAGCAAGTGTATAACACACTCGACTGATATCATGCGAAATTCATCTTCCAGGTTTTACTACAACAACGATTATAAACTTTGCATGTACTATGTTAATTTATTTATCCTTTTTCAGACACAAATAAGCATGTATCCCGTAGATTAAGATTTAAAAAACATAACATAAATTTTCAGACTTCTGATCAAGTTTTAACCAGCTGATTCGTATCGCTTTCTAGAAAGGGAGGGGGGGGCATTTTTAAAAATCGCTAAATATCTGTATGTTTTCTCAAACCGTTTTTTTTTCTTTTTATTTTTCACACGATATATTTCAGAATGAAGTAATATTCGTACTGAAGTTTTTACATTTCATTTACCAAAAATTCGGCTGTGATTTTTGTATTCAGCGTGTTCACTAAGTTGATCTAATATTTTAATTAATGAAATTTATCAGATTATCATCTCTGCCTGTTCAGTAGATTTTCGAGTTTACCGCATTTAATATTTATCTCCATATTTTACATAATTACAAATTTTTAGTGTTAGTCTTACTGCAATAATCCTTATCTGAACCTGTCCAATGATTCGCCGAGTATCGGTACCGGTATCAAAGAGCATAATTAATGTGCGAGCTTGATACGTATTTTTTTTTTTTTAATTTATTCTAGACACAGTACATATATAATTATATATTTTTAAATTCTTACAAAATAATCAATTCACATAGTATAATCACGCTTCTGATATGTACTACGTATGAATGCATACGTAGGGAAAAACGATCTTGTATCAACAATTTAATTGAACACGGTTAAAATCAAAATCGAAAGTAGAGACAATCAAGTAATTCATTTATGATAGTGTGTTTCCTCTGAGTGTAATATAATAATAGTCTATTGAACTTTTTATGACTAATATAATAAGGATTTAACTTGAAACGTGATTGTACATTTTTTTTTTTTTGCTGGACACGAGTACATTGTTCATTTATTAAATTTTAAGGCATCTCATTAGTTTAAACATCTGTATGCGATAAATTACCAATACAGTATAATTTGTCCAATCCGGCTACCGCCGGTTCCATAAAATTTGGCCGGATTAGACAGAATCCGGAGTGCAGGAAAAATGCAGGAAAATATCAATTTCGAAAATTTTCGTTGTTTATTTACAAGTACATCATATACATATCATAAATAAAATCAAATGATGAAATCAATTACTATTTTGGAGTCTAGAAATTATAAAATAGTCTCACATGACTGACTATATTTTCTTATTTGTTCACGAAGTTTGAAAGTCGGGTGAAATGTTTCCTCAATCAAAATATACAGGCACGCATAATATAGGCCTACTAAGTATCAAGCGGACCGGGTTTCGCTTGTCAAAGACCTCATTCAATGTATTGACAGTAATGCACAATTATTTACGATTTGCTAATTATTATATTGAACTTTTAATTTTATGTAAAAATTTACGTCTTCCCCCACAGTGTCATGGCGCCATTTTGAATGCGTTTGATTTTCGATCCCGATTTATATCTTGATTTGTGAATCGCGTTTGTGTTTATGATATAATGTGGTAAAAGGAGTTAAAACAAAGTTAATTTTTTTTTAATTGTAATTTAATCATATAATATATTTTTCAAGTGGACTGTGTCACCGCCGCATTTCACCGAGTTCGTCTCATGGCACTAATAATCATGCTAATGTAAACACAGATTATGACATTCCCCACGAAAGGTGTTAATTGCTTTGAAGTAACTCAGGTGTGGCCGGATTGGAGGGAATAATTACCGTTAATTATGAGCAGTAGGGACCAGTATGGCCGTTCGGAATACAGAATAGACAGTATCCGGACTACACAGAATTTTTTACAATGAATTTGTTAAAGAAGTGCATGGGACTAAAATTTACGGACGGAATGGACAAAAGTCCGGAGTACTCAGAGTCCGGATTAGACAAATTTTACTGTATTAATTTATGGAAAAGTACAACTAATATTTCAAAAGAAAGTTGATGTAATTTTATGAAATAAGGGCAATGAAAATGTTTAAAATATTTATCATCGGAACTGTGACACACCGTGTTACACGGTGCACAGAAACGCTGACTTCAAAGACGCCGACAAGGTTCGAGGTCCACGCTAAAGCGTGGACTTGCGGTCCACGGGGCCCCGTGTTTTTTGCGGAAAACTCGAGGCCTGTACTGTATCTATATACTGCAAGTTCTTTCTACAGTTTAAAAATCTTGTGCCATAGAACCAGTGTTTAGTTTGTATATAAAAGTATATGAATAAGAGAGAAAATCGGATCCGCTAATGAATATATAAATACGATATGCGGATTTAAAAGCGCGATTTGCCAATGAATGGCATATTTATTCGAATAGGGCGAATTATTCTACGGGCAAGTTGCCCAAGGGGCGCATGCGTAGCCTGTTGTTTGCCCATGGCATCCGGTTTAACCTCGCTTATATATTTACTGCGTGGACCTCAGGGTCCACGCAATTACCCTCTCTTCTCTTATATTTCGATCGATGTCTTAAAATAGTAATGTGTCTTTGTGCCATGTCGGGTTATATTTCATCAGAAAATAGTTTCTGCAAAACGTATGTAGGGAATTGTTTTTATGTTTGTGGTGGATGTGATAGTTCAGTAAAAAGGGAATAATTTCTCCTTCATTCTACGTAATCCATTCTATGTTTCATTATTAACATTCGTCTTAATTTTGTATTTTTCAAATCTTAAGGGTACTCCACACCATGTGACCTGTGACGTATATAGAGAAAAAATACTTTTACTTCCGGTTTTATCTATGTTATGGATGAACGATTTGGCGTAGCATCGTTTGTAAAAGAGCAGGCGCGGATCCAAAATTTTTTTTCCAGGGGGGTCCACCCCAGTTAAAAAAAACTGATACGCGCATGAAGAGTCTTACAAACGCTTAAGAGATAACGGTTTTGCAAAGAGAAAAGTTTGCAGTACACTGAGAGCGACACCATGATCATAAACAATGAACACATGCATAGTATGATCAGGGAGTGATGGAAAAGATGTGTGGTTTTTATTTATATAAAAAAAAAAAAAAACAACTGAGACGTCGATCTGGGATTATGTTAAATAATAATTCGTAAACAACAGGTACCTGTATGACGAGAAACGTGTTGGTTAACCGTTATTTATATTTTCAGGCTAATCAACCGAGTCTGTTTTAACAGTTGAAATGTTGGCACACTAATTTGTTTCAGTAATACATTATCTCATTGTGTGTTTATAAATATTGATAAAATAGTGTGCGTTTCTAGATTTCTTCTTTTATATCTGTCCAGTTCAGTGGGCAGTTATTACTAAATATAGTGTGGTGACGTATGCGGAGACTTGCCAAAGTTTTTGAGACCCGGGCAACAGGAAAGATGACTCCAAAAAGGAACTCTGATACCAAAGATTTTGAAAATATTTTTTCTACATCAGTGCATTTAATTTTAATTCATTTTTTTATGTAATCTTATTCATTAATGTTTCTTCTCTACAAAAGGAGTCTTTATTGAATTTTCTCGGGATGTATTTTAGAGACAATGAGTTTTATGTTCTTTAAAAAAAGTTTTTATAAATAAAATAAATTTCTATAAAAAGTATGATGATCGATAAAATTAAGTTTTTATGGTTATTCTGTTAGCTTAAAAATATACGAATGGGTAAGACAAAATTCGTTGTGCTAGGCATGGAAAACACCTTGGGAAAAATTTCTTGAAACTTGTGAAATAATTATTTTAAAAAATTAGTATTAATTACATTTTAATCCTTGGACTGTTTTTAAAGGTTGATATGCTTGTTGAAAGTAATGCTCAATAATATGAGAATATAAGCTGTGGGTGTGTGGAGGACCCTGAACTTTGGATAGTTTACGCTTTTTTATTAACTGCAACGCTTCATTGCTTATACTTTAATTTCATTGTCGACAATAAGACAATTTTCCATAGAAAACAATTAAAAAATGGGCATATTTTTAAAGTAACATCAAGCTGAGTGACACGTTTTTGACGTAACTCATTGTGACGTAGGCAACTTGTGATAAACATTTTTTTAATCCAATCAACTTGTCCGAACTAAAATTAAATCAGTTTTCATTGCCAAGAAC
Source organism: Saccostrea cuccullata (assembly GCF_032062105.1). Lineage (NCBI taxonomy): Eukaryota > Metazoa > Mollusca > Bivalvia > Ostreida > Ostreidae > Saccostrea > Saccostrea cuccullata. The sequence goes on along the minus strand of NW_026925465.1, from coordinate 6,302 downwards.
TGAAATTTTGTTCATATCTTACATCTACACATGTACAGACAACGACAGTTTCAACATGAACCCTACCACGTCTTATTTCATATCAATAGAGCAAGCAAAAGATGGTTTTGGAAATGACAGTTTTACAACGAAATCGATGATTAGTAACAAACCCTCTGATTTAAATACTGAATTAACAAGACATTGGAAGAATTGGGGTCCACCACTTCGATTTTTTTGTCGGTGAGAGGTCATTATTTATTAACTAGGGTAATAACTGTAACGAGTAAAGTCAAGTTCTTTTTATTACTATTATTATTATCTCTATTTCTTTTAAACTCAAAGAACTTTCAGTTTTCTTCAACCTCTGGTGAAGTGTTGATAATTCACTCTCTAACTGTTCTGATTTTTCTTTTTCAAGTTCACGAAGTTCTTTGATTTCCCTCATAGTAGACATATTTGAAAGATTGGATTAATACACTAATGCACATATATAATTACACAATTCTTATTGTTTAAATGCACAGTTATAAACAGTTGTAGTTTTTTTGTCACCTCAGTGGGCGTTGTTTGGAACACGCAGATGTCCGTTGCGTTGCAGTTGATCGTAAACCAAAGTCTTTGGCGAATACACTCGTTAACTTGTAGTTGAACTTAAAACTCAGGACATCAGAAACGTCTATCGAATGACACTGTGGGTCTGCTTAACGTCGACAAAGGCAAAAGGCACTTTAGAATTCCGAAGTTGTCATCAAGTGTAGGCCTAGAAGTAACTCATTGCCAAAAGATTTGTTTTTTAATTGTATGTCCACAAGGCCAATTGTAACGAGTAAAGTCAAGTTCTTTTCATGTTTTTTTTTTAAATTAAATTATCAAATTGGCAATGAGCTACAAACAAACAAAAATATATACACACATTGTCAATAGAACACAAAAACAAAAATAAAAGAATTAATCAGTAAATGAATTTAAATTCAACTGAACACATACCACCAAAATATGGCGATGCCACACCCGGTCACTCATACATGAAATGTTTTACACTGCGCTTGTGGTCTCTACACTGAAATAAACAAGATACCGGTATTTATTATATTAACGATAAAAAGATATAATATTTAGTGTAATTCAAGTTAAATAAAACACTAGATTAACAACATTCTTACCGTAACACGCATCACTCTCAATCACAATCTCGAACACGTTCAGTTCATAACAGGGGCGTCAGTATAGTGAGTATTAATAGATAACCTGACGAACCAGTTTAAATCTTAGAGATTTACTCAACAAAATAATCATTTTATAAATTCAAACTACTGCACTGAAAACTAATTAAAAATAAATATCAATTAGATTTATATTCAAATAGAATTTTTATAAAGTTTTTAATAATATATTCTCTAAATAAAATTAAATACCTGGCGCAAGGACAGAAACTCTATTAATAGACTATCGGTAAATAAAGTTTCAGGTGCGCGTTTTTCGTTCTTTCAATCTGCGCAAAATCAACCGTTACATAACAATTGTGAACTAATTATGCTTGTCCGGTTTGAGTATTAATTCTAGCAAAAATATCGAACAATTGGCAGTTTAATTGAAAGGTTCATCACTCATATCAAAATGGTCAACTACACACACAACAGTTGTCTATTAAATCCATTTAACTATAAAAATGTCTGATTTGATTGATAAATTAGAAATATTTCTGTTTTCCTCAACAATAACATAGATATTCATATATGTAAGTACATGTATATATGATAGAAATACTGTAAACGTATTAGGTTTGGCTGTGTATTCTTTTTAGCGGCTTTGGCGGAACGCAGCAACCCCGAAATCAAAAACAACGCTAAATGTCGTGCACATATGCTCATAAATAAGAATATGAAGAAATGCTATAAATCAAATCTTTGCTAACTTATTCGAGGTCAATTTCCGCCAAATATAGTACACACTGAATATAAAACATTTACAGTAAGATGATCAGATGAACCATTTCGAACATCTGTATAAAGACATGTAACCAAATTTAATCTGAATTCTACCTTGAAAATGTGAATGATTTTTAAAAATTTCCCGAACATTTAGCATATTTTTTGAAAAATTAATGTAATCTAGAGTAATCAGAAGTAACCATGATTACATGATGGAAAAGTAATCAGATGTAATTGATTAATTCTAAGAATGGTTGTAATCAGATTGCAATTAATTACTTTTTAAATCCAAAGTAATTGTAATTTAATTGATTACTTTTGAAAGTAATCGACCCCATCCCTGGGTGGTACCCAAAGAAAAGGTCTTGTCACAAGGAAAACACACGTGACAGACGGACGGACTGATAGCTAGACAGACGGACAGACGAATGAGATTGAATGTCCCCTCGCTTTCGGAAAAGCGGGGGACATAATTTACACATCAAGGACACTTATAAATGTAATACATGTAATTATGTCCCCCAAACGAAGTTGGGGAACATATTGTTTTTACTCTGTTTCTTATTAAGGTCTTCCGTCTTCAACAGAAGACCTTCTTGTTATTCTTAGGTTTCTTTTTCACTTTTATTATTATCAGGGTCTTCCGTCTTCAGCGGAAGACCCTTCTATTATTCTTATGTTTCTTTTTTACCTTTATTAAGGTCTTCCGTCTTCAGTGGAAGACCTTTCTGTTATTCTTAGGTTTCTTTTTCACTTTTATTATTGTTTTTTTCTTACCGATTTTGTGCACGCGATTTCTCGAAAACGGCTTGATGAATTTTCATGAAACTTCCAGGACTTATGTATCATCACTTGAACCTTATGCGTTTTTTTCTTTTTTGATGACGCCACTTCCGGTCTGAGATATTGCCGATTTTATGAATTTTAGCGGGTCAGGTTGTCCAGAGTTTTTCTGAAAATTGGGTTAAGATAGAAACATGAAACTTTCAGTTATGATATACCTATGTCTGTAGATGTGCCTTTCGCATTTCGCTTTTTCCGGAAATGCAGCACGTCGGCGCTTGCTATGGTCCAAAAATAGTCCTGTTGTGAATTTCAGAATTTCTAACACCTTTTCTTTGATATCTTTTTACCTAGAAATATTTTGTTAAAACATATAGAATAAAAGAAGTGTAGAATTTCAAGATCTTTCAAGTTGTATCTTGTAAAAAGGGCTGGCCCCTAAAATTAAGGGCCCAGAGGGGCCGAAAACTTTTTGTTTATATCTCAAAACGTATTGAGAATTTGTAATACACCAAAGACACAAAGTTGTTCAAAATGTCAAGCTTAATCTATTGGAGTCGTCAAAATACGTCCGGCGTCGTCACTTCCGGCCAAACCGGAAGTAGTCGAAAAACGCGTATTTTTGCCGTTCTTGACAAGTTTTTGGGTAACATATGTCTCTGGAAGCATAAAAATTGATTTTCCGTCCGTCGTCCTCACTTCCGGTCAAACCGGAAGTAGCAAATATTGCTTATTTTTGCTTTAATTTACATAGATTTAGAGGATTCAAACCATTTTTGGGCGTAATTTCTCATTTTTGTTAAAAATGAAAGCTACTTCTGGTCAAACAGGACGGAAGACCTACTCGTTGCTTTGCACTGAGCTTTGCTTTAGTTAGGGTCTTCCGTCTTCAGCGGAAGACCCTTCTATTATTCTTATGTTTCTTTTTTACCTTTATTATTAGGGTCTTCCGTCTTCAGCGGAAGACCCTTCTATTATTCTTCGGTTTCTTTTTCACTTTTATTATTATTATTCTTTTTTCTCCTTACCGATTTTGTGCAGAAGATTTCTCGGAGATGGCTCGATCGATTTGGTTCAAATTTTCGGTGTTGATGTGCTTGTATCTGAAGTTTGTACCGGCGCTTCGATTTTGAAAAAATCACTTCCGGTCGGAAGTTATCGCCCTTTTATCAAAATTTAGATGACCTCCTTGTCTGTGATGGAACTCAAAAACGGGTCAAGCTAGAAAGCTGAAATTTTCAGGGATGGTAGAGGACATGTTGCCATATTGCACCTGGGTCAGGATATTTTCCGGAAGTGCCTAGTATGGGAGCTCGGTAGGGGTCAAAATTTAGGACACGAATCATGACCGATTTTTTGAGACGTTTCGCATCATATCTTTTAAAGTATAAATATTTTGTTAAAACATATTGAACATCATTTGTGCAGAACATCAAGATCTTTCATATTATACCAAGAAAAAAGCGCTGACTCATCACATTAAGGGCAAAAAGGGGCCAGAAGTCTTTAATCGATAACTCTTTAACAATCAATATTTTGGTATATATTACTGAACAAAAAATGTTAAGCTTAACAATCTACAACTACTTATTATGATATTCATGTCGTATGGTACATAATTAGGGGCCACAAGGGGCCAGAATGCAAAATCTTTGATGCTTTATATCCCGAAAGGGAGAAATATTTTGACAAGCAATATTGAACAAAAGATGTTCAAAATAATGTTCTGAACAATATGCAACCTTTCATTTTTTGTTAAACGTCCCCATTAAGGAGTTGAAGGGTTGGCCCCTAAATATTTCTTTTGCTAATAGCTCGAAAACGAAAAAGAATCTCTGAATAGTTGTTGAACAAAAAGTGTTCAAAATCCTAAGAGCTTTAAGATGAGATCAAGAAAAAGGGGCTGGGCATTCAAATAAGGGGCCGAGAGGGGCCAAAAGTCTTTAATCGATAACTCTCTAGCAGTATCAATATTTTGTTATACATTACTGAAGCAAAAATGTTTATCTCAACAATCTACAACTACATATTATAATTTGAATGTCCTATGGTGCATAATAAGGGGCCATAAGGGGCCAGAATGCTAAATCTTTGACGCTTTATATCTCAAAAGTGGGAAATATTTTGATAAGTAATATTGAACAAAACATGTTCAAAACAATGTTCTTAACAATATGCAATCTTTTATTTTTCGCAAAACGTCCCCATTAAGGAGTTAAAGGGTTGGCCCCTAAATATTTCTTTTTCAAATAACTCGAAAACAAAAAAGAATCTCTGAATAGTTGTTGAAGAAAAAGTGTTCAAAATCCTGAGAGCTTTAAGATAATATGGAAAAAAGGGCTGATCCCAAATATTACAGGGCGTGAGGGGCCAAAAGTCTAATTTTTAAGTCTTTGATGTTCAATGTCTGTTTACAGATTATGGAGGCAAAATCGTTCTTCTTGACAATCTTTATCATTATTTTAGAATGAACATCTCAATCAAAATCTTATCTCATCTTATCAAGAATCGGACGGAAGACCCACTCGTTGCTCGCAACGAGATCGTATCTAGTTAAGGTCTTCCGTCTCCAACGGAAGACCTTCTTGTTATTCTTCGGTTTCTTTTTCCCTATTATTATTATTTTTCTTACCGATTTTGTGCACGCGATTTCTCGTAAACTACTGGACCAATTCTCATGAAACTTTGACATCTGATGGGTACTGATCTGAACCTTATTGGAAATTTTTTTCGTCGATGACGTCACTTCCGGTCGTGAGATATGGACAATTTTCTGATTTTAAAATGCAATTTTGTCTTGATTACTTAGCGAAAACTGCTTAAGATGTGAAGCTAAGATTAATTGGAGATGATAGTTCATGATTTATAGCGTTGCAGAATTGCCTTTTCGTGCGTCGTCAATACTTCCGGTCGAAACCGGAAGCAAATTTAAAAAACGCAATTTTTCAACTTTTCTTTTTTAATATTTTTGTATTAGAATTGAATAAAGACTCCTTTTCTGAATCCAAATATGTAATTTGTTTGAAAATCGACCGAGCCAATCTCGAGATATTTGCATTTGAAAACGCGAAGCGGCGATCCCGATGGCCGAATGGTTAGCGCGTTGGATTGTTACGCGGGCGACCCGGGTTCGATCCCGCTTGTGACCAAAAAATTTTATCACTTTTTCTGCTCGATTTTTCGATTTTTATTAATTTTAGACTATTTGCAAAAACATATTTTCAACTTTTAAGTATATCTTACGTAATAAGGGGTCACAAGGGGCCAGAATGCTAGGGGTAGCCCCTAAATATTTATATTAAGTATATCTTCTAAACAAAAAGAAATCTCTGAATAGTTGTAGAACAAAAAGTCTTTGAAATCACAAGACCTTTCGTTTGATATCAAGAAAAAGGGGCTGACTCCTCAAATTAGGGGCTCAGAGGGGCCAGAAGTCTTTCATCTTTAACTCTTTAATGATCAATATTTTGTGATACATTACAGAAGCAAAGTTGTTCATATTAACGATTTGCAACAATATATTACAATATTATAGTCATATGTTACGTAATTAGGGGTCACAAGGGGCCAGAATGCTAAATCTTTGACGCTTCATATCTCGAAAAG